>NW_024080643.1:6250153-6462193 GCF_003009895.1 Hyaena hyaena | reverse complement strand
CTGAGTGTTATGTAAAAACTAATTTGACAATAAACTATTTGTAAAAAAAAAAAAAATAAGAAAGTGGTCAATATTACGGATGAAGAAAAAGAACACAGGGGAGCTCAGTGAGGAGAATCAAAAGCACCAGGCTGAGGAAAAATGAGGAAGCAATGACTTGGAGAAGATGAAGCAATTAGCCATGATTAGCCATGAACCATGTGAGGGAAGGACATTCAAGGAAGAGGAATTTGCTCATGTAAAAGCTGTAATGTGGAAGGGTAGTTGGGGTTTCAGGCACAGCCAGGAGGCCAGTGTGGCTGAGCAGTGTGGGGTGGGGGTGTAGGACTCTGGGGGGGGTGCCATTTAGGGTCTTGTAGATTTGGGGTGTGTGCGTGTTTTTTTTTTTCTCAAATCCCTCAGAGCTCTACATTTTTGTCTTATCACTCCAGCTGCACTGCTGAGAATAGACTGTAAAAGCAGGTTGACCAGTTGTGAAGCTACTGCCATATTCCAGGCGAGATATGATGGGGACTCTCACGCAGGTGGGAGTGGCGCAGCTGGCATGATGTGGTCAGTATCTTTGCTTTTGGCTATGATGGCTTAAATTTTTATCAGCCTAAGCATCCCGGAACACTATAAAAAGCTGATAAAATGGAAAGAACAGCATCTATCTTCTGAAGGCACCAGAGAGCAGCCACGTTGCCTCTAACTTGAGTGACCAAGAAGCTTAGAGCAGGAAATGGCACTGAGGTGAGCCTACCAGGGTCACCGCCTCTCTCATCTAGTTACCTGTCAATATCTAAGGGTGGGAGTCTGAGGGGATAAGGGAGGGCAGTGAGGACATTTCAGAACCACAGAAATTTCACAGATATGGGGAGAAAAAGGTTGAAATCTAGAGGTATCAAGGCAGCCTGGATTTGAGAAGAGTAAAGCCAGAAAATGGTAATCGTGGAAAGCTAAGTCTGTTATTTTTCACGGAGACATTTGCTGATTCTTAAGCTAGATGGGGTGGAAGGGAGATGGGGCCAAGGAGTCAAGCAGAACTAAGGTGACAGTTCCATGCATATCAAAGCAGGTAATTAAGCATTTGGCTGAGAATGCCAACTGCGAAGTTCAGGACAAGACAAAGAGGAGGGCTCATGTGACATTATGGGCTTTCGGATGAGATCCTGAAAGACTGTTTTCTAGAAGAAAGGGAAAATTAGAAATAGATTACCCTTCCATAAGAAACCCAGTTTGAAACATCTATCCTGGAAGGGGTCAAGTTAATCTTCCTCTATTCTATCTTCCAGATAAAAGGAAATAACCCCTAGATGAAGGATAATATCTGTCAAGTCTTTATATATTTGGACACAGTATCCTCCATTCAGTCATTTCTATCAAGCTCATAGGAGATAAAACCAAGTAATCAAATATCAAGAGAAAAAAATAGAAACTAGCAACAGTTCCACAGGTGATAGTTTTTGGATTAATTCCTTCAAGTAAATAAATGACAAGATGGGAAGTTTCTATCAGATGATGGGGATATGTTCAATGGAATCAAATGGAAATTACAGAGCTATAAGATAAAATAACTGAAATCAGCAACTCAATAACAGTTTCAGCATCAGTCAGACACGGAGCAATGGGCAAGTAAGTTGGAGGCTAGATCTTGGAGACTCTCTTATGAAGGATAGAAAGAAGCTTTAAAAGTGAAAAGAAAAACAGTACAGAAATGCATAAAAGATATGGTGGAGGATCTAACATGTATTTATTCTCAGTTCCAGATAGAAAGAGGCCATGGAATAGAAGCAGTGTTTGAGAACATAAGAGCCAAGAGAATTTTTAAAACTGATACAAGACACAAGTCAAAGATTAAAGAAAAACTATGGGCCCCAAGCAAGTTAAATTAAAAAGAAAAAAAGCACATGCATCTGCACATCAGCAGTATCGTAAACCTGCTAAAAGACAAAGAGGAAATTTGCAAAGCATACAAAGGAAAATAGATGTATTACCTTAAAAGGAGTAACTGAGAGCTGAATTCTCAACAGAAATTATCTAAGCATGAAGAAAATGAAATGACAACTTGAATGTGCTGAAAGAAAATGATTGTCAATCCAGAATCCTTTATTTAGCACAAAAAAAAAATTGAAAATGAAGTCCTTTACATGCACAGAAGCTGGGACAATGTATTGGCATCAGACCTACAACGAAAGACATAATCACGGAGTTCTTCAGGCAATAGGACAGTAGAAGAACAGAAAGGAATGAAGAACAATGAAAAAGTGAATATATGAGTAAATCTAAATGACGATTTCTCTCTACAAAGATAATAATAGTGGCATGTACTTGAAAATATATGTACGGTTAAAGTACATGATATTAGTAATACTAGAAGTAGAAAGAGGTTGATCGAATCTATCCTTTGTATTCATTAAGAAGTGATAAATGTTCTTATTATTTAGAGCAGCCTTATTCCATTTACGATTTATGTTTAAATTTGTAGAGTAATATTAATAAGACTACAGAGAAGAAAAATGAAAAAAAGAATAGAGTCATAAATATTTGATGAGCTTAAGTATTTCAGTAGGGTAATAAAATAGCAAACAGTAGAGGATAAATAGTAAATATTTTATAGATATAAGATTAAGTACATGCTTCAATTAAGAGACAAGGATTTAACCTTTTTTAAAATCTCAAATATACGCTGTTTATAAGAGATATGCTTTAAATAGAAGGACACAGTTAGGTTAAAAGCTAAAGGATGTAAATGACTTAACGTAAAGACTAGCCAAAACAAGCTATAATGCTGTGCAAATGGCAGACAAAGTCAACTTTAGGGTGAGAAGCAGCATCAGAGATATTTCATAAGGATAAAATGGTCAGTCTACTGGTAGATATAATTCTGAATTTGTTTGAAGCTAAAAAAATAACTTTCAAATATATAAAGTAAAAACTGAAGGAACTGAAAGGAGAAATGGAGAAGTCCACAATCAGTAAGTCTTTATCATCCTGCTCGTAATTTTTCATGAGACCAAAACAATCCTACAAAGAATATTTAAATAGCACGCTTAACAAATTTGACCTAATTCATACATCTGGAACGCTGCACTTAACTTTTCAAACGCACTTGAGATATATACTGAAATGGGCCCTATTCTGGACCATAATGTCTCACCAAATTGCAAACCGTTGAAATCACTGAAATCATACAGAATATGTTTTTGCTATCCTGGAATTAAGCTGCATGGAAATAACAAAATTTTTTAGAAAATCCTAAAGGAAACATAAGCAAATATAATCTAATGCTATATAAAAATGTTACTACATCATGACAAGGTTGAACAATTGTAAGAAATAGAACAAGAATCTCGGAAATGAAGACTGAACTGGAAGTAGCACAAAGAGCAGTATCTGTCGTGATTGCGGCCGCTCCCAGCCTCCTCTTTGCCAAGTACTATCCATACAAGGCTGCATCTGCCGGGAAGGAGCCCGTTTTCCTAATTGGTACCAAGGCACTGGAGAGGGGCTCTGGGAAACTTGAAGGGAAAACAAAGTAACACAGATTATTCTGAAAGTATCCTTTAAGCCTAAAAGCACCAAGTAAACAGGGTTGACTACAAAAAAAAAATCAGATAATCGTGTTCCTGTGAATCCTTGTCAGTGCGACTGAGGATAAGTTCTCTGCAAATGCTAGAGACTTCAGGCAAACAAGAAAATAATTAGGGAAAATGTCCTGCAACCACAGGACTGAAAATGAGCAAAAATTATACGTGTCTGTAGACCTAGCAGAAATATGGTGGTTAAGGGTAAGAATGTAAATGTTATGCTGAGAGGGCAGAGAATGTGCTCTTTCATCTCTATAACTTGAGAGACAAAGATTCTAGATCATGTCATGCTCAAAACTCCCATAAGAGAGGTACAACAATGGGCATTAAGAGAAGTAATATTGTTGTCTGAAATGGGGTGATAGAAAAAGATAAAAAGAAATAAGAAATGAGATAACCTTGGAGGGCCTAGGTAGCTCAGTCGTATAAGCATCTAACTTTGGCCCAGGTCATGATCTCACAGTTCGTGAGTTCAGGCCCAGCATCAGGCTCTGTGCTGGCAGCTCAGAACCTGGAGCCTCCTTCGGATTCTGTGTCTCCCTCTCTCTTTGCCTCTCCCCAGCTGAAACTCTCTCTCCCCCCACCGTCAAAAATAAATAAACTTTAAAAATTTTAAAAAAAGAAATGAGATAACATTATGATTGATTGGAGTTTAGAAAATAAAAGAAAATAAAGAATGAGCTAAATATATTATTCTAATATATGGTTCTAATAATAATAATTACTTCCAGAACAAAAATACAGCCTTTCCTAATTATTAGGACTTCAGAAAGAAAATCGAACAGAGAAAAGAGATTGCATAGTATATAAAAATTATAAATATAAGTCAGAAACCAAAGCACATTGCTCATGGCAATAATATAAATGGACTAAATGAGCAGCAATCACATGGTAAAGAAAAATAATTTCAAATTAGAACATTTCATGCTTGCCCAAGAAGCGCACCTAAATCATTGTGATCAGGAAGATCGTCAAGCAAAGGATGGGCCGAGGTATACCAGATAAATGCCAATAAAAAGAAACTAGAGGCTTCCAGCTTCTGGTCCAACATGCAAGGAGCTTAGACGCTGTACTTTATCGGAAGTAAAAAACTGAACAAAATAAAACATCAATAACTGTCTTTTGTATATATAATCTATTGTCAAGGTAACTAACGAATGGCGCATACAGCGTGTTCTTGGCTTCGGAGGTAGAGTCCCATGATCCGTTGCTTCCATACAGCACCCAGTGCTCATCCCAACAAGCCGAATCACCTCCTCCACGCCGAATCACCGATTTTCTGCAGCCCCCTGGTGCCCCTCCCCCATCCACCCTCAGTTTGTTCTCTGTGATAAAGAGTCTCTTACCGTTTGTTACCCTCTCTGCTTGTAACTACTGTTTTCCTTCCCTTCCCGCCTGGTCTTCTGTTGATAACGGTTCTTAAATGAGTCAGAGAAGACAGGTCACAGGACATATGCCTGCCCCCCAAAGGGGAGAGACAAACAGGCAGGGGTAGAGAATCTTTCCTTCTGGGAACAGAAACCTCCCAGGGACTCAGGACGGCCTAGGAAACCCTGAACTATACATGGTGATCACGGGAAGCCCCGTGTGGACACGTCTGAGAGGAAGACACTCCAGTGAAACCCAGCATTGGGGACAGTCTCACCCTTTTGTGTGAGCTCCAGGTTTTAATGGTTATTATTAAGGAAAAATCCCCTCGTGTTTCTGGCAAGAGGAGGGGGAAAGAACATATTTTAAAGTAAGACAGAGCACTTGTTTGTCCTCAGGGGAAACTATTTAGCCAGAGCCTAACCTGCTGGGACTCTGCCAGAGGCTACCTGCTGGGGGGAAGAGAAACTGCCCACACCAGCTTCCTGATCCTTCCGTACGGGAGAAAGAAACAGCCAGCTGCGGGCTCCTCTCGCCATCCTTCCCCACATGAGGCAGAGGGACCTGAGAAGCACTGGTGAGATTCACAGCTAGGGACCCAGGCTCACCAAAAGACTAGAGAATGCTCCCCTTCCCGCACACCTTACCGCTACATCACCAAAGGCCTATTTACTGTAGTCACTTTTAGCCAGTACCTCATGTTCAACTTGCAACCAAAAATTGATGGTATGCTAAAACCAAAACATGCAATTTGAAGAGACTGAGCAAGCGTCAGGTTTTTTAAACTATGATTAATACACTAAGCGCTTTGATGGGAAAAATAGACAACATGCAAAAAGCAGATAACTAATGTAAACAGAGAGATTAAAATTCTAAGAGAAGTCACAAACAAATAATGGAGATCAAAACGACAGTAACAGAAATGAATGCAGCTTGGGATAAGCTCATCAGTAGACTGAACAAAGCTGAGGGAAAAAATATCTCTCAGTTTGGGGATATGACAATAGAAAGTTCCCAAACTGAAAAGCAATAAAGAAAAAAAAAAGGCTGAAGGGGAAAAAAAAAAAACCCAGAATATGTAAATAACAGTGGGACATCTACAGAAGCTATATGCTTAATGGGAATCCCAGAAAAAGATAGAAAAAATAAAGAAGTAATATCTGAAGCAAAGATGACTGAGAATTACCTCAATTGATGTCAGACACCAAAGCACAGATCTGAGAAGCTCAGAGAACACCAAACAGGCTAAATGTTATAAATTCTACAGTAAGCATATCATATTCAAACTTTAGAAAACCCAAGATAGAAAAAAATATTGAAAGAAGTCAGAGAACAATCTTACCTGTATCTTACTATGGAGAGGACCAAGGGTGAGAATTATATATGTCTTCTCTTCAGAAACACTGCAAGGTAGGAAAGACTAGAGTGAAAATATTTTGAATGCGGAGGAAAAAAACAACCCCACCAACCTTGAATTACATAAAATTACCCTTCAAAAAGTGAAGGAGAAACAAACACTTTTTCAGACAAACCAACCATGAGAGAATGTGTTGCCAGTGTATCCGACTCTTAAGAAATCTAAGGATTTCTTCAGAGAGACGGGAAATGATAGAGGCCAGAAACTTGGATCTACACGGAAAGAAGAAGATCTTGAAAAATGAAGAACTGAAGTGAAATAAAAACCTGCATTTGTCTTATTCTTAGCTGACCAAACAGATAACAGTTTGTTCAAAATAATAGTAGCAGGGGCGCCTGGGTGGCTCAGGTCATGACCTCACGGTTCTTGGGTTTGAGTCCCATGTCAGGCTCCATGCGGACAGTTCAGAGCCTGGAGCATGTCTCAGATTCTGTGTCTCCCTCTCTCTCTGCCCCTCCCCTGTCCATACTCTATCTCTCTCTCTCAAAATTAAATAAACATCAAAAAATTAAAAACAAAAACAAAACAAAAATCAAAATAATAATAGCAAAATGTACTCAATTATGTGGCGTATGGATAAGTGAAATCACATGGATGGTACAAGAGATGAGGTGAGGAGCCAGGCATGTTGTGTTAGTCTAAGGTGCTTGCATTACCCACAAAGTGCTACCTTGTTACTTGTTAATGGACTTGGATTCTTTGTAAATAGATTTTGTATATTAGGGCAACCACTAAAAAAGGTAAAAAGAGAAGTAAAACTGATACACTAAGAGAGAAGAGAAGATAGAATTACATAATAAAATGCTCAATCAAAACCACAAATGTCAGAAAAAGAAAGAAAAAATTAGGAATGAATAACAAGGGTGAAGAATATAAAGTAAAGACAAATATGGTAGATATTGATCCAACTATGTCAATAGTCACTTTAATGTTTATTTATTTATATATATTTTTTGAGAGAAAGAGACAGTGTGAGCAGAGAGGGGCAGAGAGAGGAAGACACAGAATCTGAAACAGGCTCCAGGCTCTGAGCTGTCAGCACAGAGCCCAACATGGGGCTCGAACCCACAAACCACGAGATCATGACCTGAGCTGAAGTCAGACGCCATCCAGGCACTCCTGTCAATAGTCACTTTAGATGTCAGTGGCCTAAATACACCAATATCTCAATCACTTTCAGTCTGACTTATTTCACTTAGCGTAATACCTTCTAGATCCATCCCTGTTGGCACAGAGGCACACTCTTATTTTTTAAAATGGATGAAAAATAGGTAAATATTTAGCAGTGGAATCATTTGATAATACGATGTTTCTATTTTGACATTTTGGGGACCCTCCATACTGTTTCCACAGTGGTTGCACCAGTTAGCATTCTCACCAACAGTGTCTGAGGGTTTCTTTTTCTCCACATCCTTGCCAACGCTTGTTATTTCTTGTCTTTTTTATTTTAGCCATTCTGACAGGTGTGAGGTGGTATCTCATTGTGGTTTTGATTTGCATTTCCCTGATGATGAGTGAGGTTGAGCATCTCTTCATGTGTCTGCTGGCCATCTGTAGGTCTTCTTTGGAAAAATGTCAATTATATTCAAATTAAAAAAAAAGATTGCCAGAGGGAACCAAAAATCAAAGAATAAAACAAAACAAAAAAACCAAAAAACTATACCTAACTGTATGTTGTCTATAAGAAACACACTTTAAATATAAAGACACATAAAAAGTAAACCAATGGGGAATGATAAACCATACTTTCACTAATCTAAAGAAAGTTGGCATAGTTATGTTAATTTCAGAAAGAACAGGCTTCAGAGCAAGAAAAATTATAAGGGATAAAGAGAAACATTACCTAATGACAAAATTATCAATACTTTAAGAAGACTTAACAACCGTTAGTGTGTGCACCTAACAAAAAAGCCTCACCATACAGGAGGCAAAAATAGATAGAACTGCAAGGAGAAATGGATTAATCCATTATTAGAGCGGGAGAGTTCAAGACCTGTCCTCAGGAATGGACAGATCTGGCAGGCATAGAATCAGTAACAATATAGTTGAATTCAACAGCACCATCAATCAACTGGATATAATGACATCTATGGACTACTTTGTCCAGCCAGAGAGAATTCTCATTCTTTTCAAACTTCCATGGACTACAAGCCAAGATAAATCACATTCTGAGCCATAAAACACATCTTAACAAATTTAAAAGAACAGAAATTGTGCAATGTCTGCTCTCAGAATACTATGGAATTCAACTAGAAATCATTAACAGGAAGATAGCTGGAAAATTCCCCAAATACTTGGACATTAAACTGCATACTTCTTTTTTTTTTTTTTTTTTTTTCTAGGAGAGAGAGAGAGAGACAGCGTGAGCAGGGGAGGGTGAGAGAGAGAGAGGGAGTCACAGACTGAAACAGGCTCCAGGCTCTGAGCTGGCAGTCAGCACAGAGCCCGACGCGGGGCTCGAACCCACGAACTGCGAGATCATGACCTAAGCGAAAGTCGGACGCTTAACCGACTAAGCCACCCAGGCGCCCCTAAACTGCATACTTCTTAAAAAACGTGTGGCTCAGAGAAGAAATCTCAAGAGAAAATTTAAGACAATTAAAATTAAAGAAATCTCCAGGGAAATTAAATGTTTAGGTCAAAACATTTGAGCTGAACGAAAATGAAAACACAACTTACCAAATTTTGTGAGATGCAGTGAAAGCATTGCTCAGAGGTAAATTGATAGCACTGGATGCAGATCACAGTATAAAAATCGTATTGACTATGAATAAAGAAGAGCAGGGACACCAGCATCAGCCACACGGAGGGAGTGACCATGGCTCCCAGCAGCCTGATCTGCAGACCATTCACCACTGGGAACCTCAACATCCCTTTCAGATGTCAGAGTATCCACAGATTTCATTACCGAGAACCTCATGGTGGACTTCAGCGGATGAATCAACAAAGAGCCCCAGTGGCTTTCACAATGGGGGACACTAATAACCAGCACAACAGGCACAGACCTGCTGCGCAATCTATGCTGAAGGCCCCACAGCTTTTTGTGCTCACAGACTCTGAGCCTCTGAGTGTCTCCACACCTCACCACAGAAGCTCCAGGCCCCAGGGTCCAGTGTGGCCAACACACCTTCGTGAGGCCGCATCAGTCCCCTGCAGCTACTTGAGTGAACGCAGGTGACCCCACCAATGTGCCCATGACTGGCCCCAAGTGCAAGGGCATACTGCCAGCGATGGCACCAGCAGCTACCCTTCTGCCAACAGTTGGCCTGTCCCCAGCCCTTACCACTGTGTGGGTGCCTGTAGCCCACCTCTGCCCACAACTGCACAGACACTTGCAGTTGACCCCCACAGTGAGGTATACCACTGACCCCAGCCACCATTTTCACCTGACTCTGTCCCTCATTGATGGACCTAGAGGTCCTTCTTTAGGTTCAGCAATCCTTGAAGCCACTAAGGATCCTCTCCAGCATCCAGTATTGAGGACCATGCCATTGTCAATGTCATGGACCCCAGTTTCCTACAGCAGGAACACCATGCCCCTGGACCTACAAGTGCCTACATGCCCCCATACTTGGTGCCCCACACCACCAGATTTAGTGTGTTCCCACCCGCATGTGAAGGTATCTCCCTATCAAAGTCTGTCCATATGGTCTGGAAGAGGAGACTTCTTCAAATGCACAGACACTTATGCAAGGTTATAGGGATCATGAAAAATCAGAGTGTCATGACTCCACCAAAAGAATACAATAAACTTCCAGTAACTGGTCCCAAAAAAGAGAGATGCAAGAACTAGCTGACAAAGAACTGAAGGTAATTGTTCTGCAGAAGCTCTGCAGGCTACAAGAGAACATAATTTAACAAAATCAAGAAAACAATACAAGAACAAAATGAGAAGCTCAAGGAGGTGAGCAAATAGGACAAAGAACTAAACAGAAATTTTGGAGCTGAATAATACAAGGAATAAATTTAAAAAATAATTTAGAGAGCTTCAATAGCAGATTCGACCAAGCAGAAGAAAACCATCAAATCAAAGAGGTCATTTGAAGGTATCCGGGGACTCAAGAGAAACTATCAAAGGAAACAATGTTCAAGTTATGGAAGCCCCAGAAGAAAAAGAGAGAGAATGGGAAAGAAAGCTTATTTAAATAAATAATGGCTGAAAAAATCCCAAATATGGGGAAAGATACGGACATTGAAGGTCATGAAGTTCAAAGATGCCCGATCAGTTTCAATTAAAGGAAGCTTTCACCTAGACATTATAATACAACTCTCAGCAATCAAAGTCAAAGAGAAAGTCTTGAAAGTACCCAGAGAAAAGAAGCTTGTCACACATAAAGGAACACACATAAGGCTATAAGCAGATTTCTCAACAGAAGCCTTGCAGGTCCAGAAAGAGTGGGGTAACATATGCAAACTTCTTAAAGAAAGAAGCTGACAACAAAGAATGTTTTACCCTGAAAAGCTAATCTTCAGAATTGCAGAGCACATACACATCCTCATACAAGGAAAAACTGGAGGGGGATCCACTATAATTGCCTTACAAGAAATGCTAAGGGATTTCTTCAAATTGAAAAGAGAGGATGCCAACTAGTAAAATAAAATCAAATGAAAGAATAAAACTCACCAGTAAAAGCAAATATGTAGTCAAATTCAGAATATTCTAACATTGCAGTAGTAGTATGTAAGTCATGAATAACTCTAGTTGAAAGATTATAAGACAAAACAAAGTAACTATGGCTACAATAATTTAATGGACAATATAAAATGATGTAAATTGTAACGTTAAAAACATAAAATGGGAGGGAATAGCAGCATTGAGTTTTTTATTTTATTTATTTTTTTACTTTTATTTTTTAACATTCATTTTTGAGAGACAGAGAGAAACAGAGTGTGAGTGGGGGAGGAGCAGAGACAGAGGGAGACACAGATTTCTAAGGAGGCTCCAGGCTCTGAGATGTCAGCACAGAGCCTGACGTGGGGCCTGCACCCACGAATCTTGAGATCATGACCTGAGCCGAAGTCAGACACTTAATCAACTGAGCTACCCAGGAACCCCAAAAGCATTGAGTTTTTATACTCAAACTTATTTTTTTCTCACCTTACAAGTATTTATGTAAGCTTCATGATGCCATACCCTGAAAACTAAAGGAATTGATATTATTAAAATGTCCATACTACCCTGAGTGTTATACTGATTCAAAGCAATCTCTATCAAAATTCCAATGGTATTTTTCACAGAAATAGAGAAAACAATTGTGAAATTTGTTTGTAAACACAAATAGCTAACACAAATACCTAAAGCAATCTTGACCAAGGAGAATAAAGCTGAAGATGTCACACCTACTGACTTTAAACTATATTTAAAGCTATAGTAATCAAAACAGGATGGCACTGGAATAAAAACAGACTTACAGATCAAGGGAACAGAAACACCCCAGAAGTAAAGTAATGCCTTCACAGTCAGCTAATTTTTTAAAAACGGTATTGAGGTCACACAATGGGAAAGTGTAGTCTCCTTGGTAAGTTGTTGGGGAAACTGACTATCCACATGTAAAATAATGAAATTGAACTCATACCATCCAAAAAAAACAACTCCAAATGGATTAATTAGGAACTGAAGCCATACAACTTATAGAAGAAAACATGGGAGGAAAAGCTTCTCGACATTTGTCTTGAAAATAATCTTCGGGGTCTGACATCAAAAGCATAGGTAGTAAAAGCAAAAAGAAATGTTAAACTACATCAAACCAAAAAGAAAATTGCACAGCAAAGGAAACAGTCAACAAAATAGAAAAGAATGCTACAGAATAAGAGAACCATTTGCAAAGAAAATGTCTGATGAGGGGTTAATATCCAAAATCTATAAGGAATTCATACAAGTCAAGAGCATAAATCTCAAATAACCTGATTTAAAAAAAGGGTAAAGGTCATGGGTAGACATTTTCCCCAAATGGCTCATAGTTGAAAAGATACTTAGCATCACGAATCATCAAGGAAATACAAATGGAAACCATAATGAGATATCCCCTTCTATCTCTCAGGATACCTATTATCAAAAAGTCCAGAGGTAAGTATTGGTGAGGCAGTGGAGGGAAAAGAACACTGTGTGTACCAACTGGGGAAAATTAATAAAGAAAATGTGAGATATATATATATATGTAACATATTAATATATTACATGATATGTTATGCCATAACATATGTTACAAGACAACAATACTATGTTATATTAGCATATATGTTATATATAAATATATAATAAATAATATAGCATATACACCATATATTTTATATATAATGGAATATTATTCAGCCACGAGAAAAGGAAATCCCACCATTTGTGATGACATTGCTGGACCTTGAGGACATTCTGCTGAGTGAAATAAGTCAGACAGAGAAAAGCAAATACTGCATGATCTCACTTATACGTGTGGAATCTTAAAATACACCAAACATCTAGAAACAGAGAACAGATTAGTGGTTCCCAGATGCAGGGAATGAAGGTTGCAGGAAAGGGGGAAGGTGGCCAAAAGGCATAAATTTCAAGCTATAAAATAAATAAGCTCTGGGCATGAAATATACAGCATGGTGACTATTGTGTACTTGAGAGTTGCTAACAGAGTAACTCTTAAAAGTTTTCATCACAGGGGCGCCTGTGTGGCTTAGTCGGTTAAGCGTCCGACTTTCGCTTAGGTCATGATCTCGCGGTTCGTGGGTTCGAGACCCACGTCGGGCTGTGTGCTGACTGCCAGCTCAGAGCCTGGAGCCAGTTTCTGAGTCTGTATCTCCCTCTCTCTCTGACCCTCCGCTGCTCATGCTGTCTCTCTCTCTCCTAGAAATAAATAAAAATATATATTAAAAAAAAAAGTTTTCATCATAAGAAAAAAAATTTGTTACTGTGTGTGACAGATGTTAACTAAACTTATTGTGGTAATCTTTTCACTGCATAGATAGATGAGATAGATAGATAGATAGATAGATAGATAGATAGATAGATAGATGATAGATGATAGATAGATAGAGTTATAGATATACAGATACAGATATAGATAATCATTGTTACATTAAACATCTTAATCTAATACAATGTTATATGTCGTTTATATCTCAATCACACTGGAAAAAATATTGAAGAGAAATTTTAAGGAAATGATCATTCATTGCAATATTGTTTATAAGAGTAAAATATAGGAACTCAACCTGCAAAGATACCATCAAGAGTCTGGTTAAATATATTATGGTAAACAAAGAGAAATCTCGTTTTCAATTGAAGTGTATTGACATACAATGAGAAATTGCTTTTAATTATTGTATAGACTGGTCTTCAAAGGTATTTTTTAAAAATCAGGTGCAGGGGTCCCTGGGTGGCTCAGTCGGTTAAACATCTCACTCTTGGTGTCAGCTCGGGGCATGATCTCAGTTTGCAGGTGGAGTCCCCGGTCGGGACCTGCAACGACAGTGCAGAGCCTGCTAAGCTTCTCTCTCTCCCTCTCTCTCTGCTCTGGACGCTGCTCATGCACTCTCTTTCTCTCTCAAAATAAATAAACAGTTTTTAAAAACAGGTGCACAACAGTACGTCAGGTCTGCTATCACTTACGTAGAAGAAGAGAACAGAAGGCAATGACAAAAGATGTAAGCAGATTTCTTCCATTTGTATAAAAATTTCAGGAAGGATTATGGTCACCGGATAAAATATAGAGCCTCGGTTAAATTTTAATGTGAGATAAAGTGATTTTATTGTAGTATATGTGTATCCCATGCAATGCTTGCGGCATGCTTACACCAAAAACGTGTTCATTGTTTCTCTGAAATTTAAACTGAATCAGGGGCGCTTTGGTTTTTCTGCTAAATCTGGCAATGCAAGGCCGAAGAGCGGATTCGAGCATCTTATAACAATGCTTAGCTATGGATGTGAAGACTCTGGGACGCTCATGGCCAAACGGGAGGCAGGAGCGGAAGCAGGACTTTTTCCTTGATACACTGTATTCGTCCTGATGCTGAAACCATGTAACTGTGTTACCTATTAAAGGAACATAAGTAAATAAAAATAAATCTGAATAAAGTTGAATATTCATATATGTGAACTACTGAAAACCACGTGCCATTGAATGAGATTTCTTTTATGCTCTGTTTGCAGTGAGATCAAGTCCCATCCATCACCTTACCATTTGAGATTGCAAGTATTCATAATTCAGTAGTGAAAGTTGAAACATTCTGTGATTTTTACCAAGTACCCAGGCTCCCCCTAGGCTTCTTGTTGCCCCCATTTAAGCAGTGGAAAGAAAAAAAAAATCAAACATCTGAGGTTTGGGATGGAGGATGAAAGTGTCATGAAGTATTATTCTTGAGAAGGCAAGCTCAGCCAGGTTTTTGAAATCTTCCCAAATCTTCCCAGCCTTTTGACAGCTTCTCAGATAACTCAAATGGCCAGTCAGACGCGGGGCTGTAGCAAGCACCAGGTGGGAAAAGAATCAAAGGAAGGGAATGACTCAGGCGTGTTAGCCTGGCAGGCTGCGCGTCTACACCTGGGGGATTCACGTACATGCGCGGGCAACACACACACACACACACACACACACACACACACACGTGCACACGAACCGATCTGTAAAAGTAAGGTGAGATTTTCTTGATCATTAGCAACTTGGGTTCTCATTCTGATGCAGTCCCTGTAATACTCAGCTGGTGGGGAATGTGAAAAAAAAATTACGTCATCCTGACTAGCTTTGGTATCTCTTTTTCAAAATAATAATATCTGGGACGCCAGGGTACCCAGCTCAGTCGGTTAGGGACCCGACTTCGGCTCAGGTCAAGATCTCACGGTTTGTGGGTTCGAGCCCCGCTTCGGGCTCTGTGCTGACAGCTCAGAGCCCGGGGCCTGCTTTGGATTCTGTCTCCCTCTCTCTCTGACCCTTCCCCGTTCACGCTCTGTCTCTCTCAAAAATAAATAAACATGAAAATTTTTTTAATAAAATAAAATTTAAAAATAAAAACAATAATATTATGAAGTTACTACCATGAATTAACTTTTTGGCATGAATAGCTTCACCATGTTCCTTTAAAATCTTCCTTTTTTTTAGATGAAATGTATGACAAGATTCCTATCAGAGGCCACCTAACTGTTAAAAATGTAGCTATTTTTTTCCTCTGAAGCAGGTTTTTAAAAAAATTATAAGTAAATGACTTGTTCTAGGAATGCAGGTAATACGAATTAGAAGAGAAATTTTGAGCTGAACATTTCTGAGGCCATCGTCGTTTGGCTGAAAGGCTGGGTTTTTCCTTGCTCACGATTTTGAAAGTAGAGTTTATGAAAATGTCACGGCCATGGTCCTAATCAGCTGAGATTCCCACCCTCCAACATCATGCCAGCTGGCTGATGTAGCCTCAGACTTTTCTGGCAAATGGTCAATACAACACACATTTTAAGCATCTGGATTAATCAGAGATAGGAGGCTGCTATTTTACTGTCCTGTGATTAGAAAACACACACACTTTTATTCCTAATCAATAGGATGATTCCTGGAACAAAAATATAACTTTGAAATTTCAGGGAAAGAGGTTATTAAAAGTAAAAGCTCATCCATCTAAAATTATTTTCGGTACAGGTTTTCTGTTCTTTTTCATTTTGGGTTATAATTTCATTTTGAAAGCAGAGGGGAAAAAAGGCAACAGTTACCTTTCTGTCTTAATTGCCTGTTCTTAAAACTCAAAAAAGCAACACAATACAGAATAGAAACTTCTGATAAATAAGACACTAGAATTCTCAGTTAAGCGTGCAGGGTTGATTTTTTTTTTCTGTCTGAGATTATAATCAAAACAGTATTGGTCCTTCTTAAAATTTCACAGTCTCCGTCATGATGATGTTTGCAATGTTTTAAATGAGAACCATATGCTCTTCCCTTAACCTATTTAACAGTGGTAGCCAGATGTTTGAACAAATTATGAAGGACAGCTCTACTAGCTGAGCCTAATAGTGAGGCATAATGCTGACCACTTACCAGTTCTCACGATCTGTCCTCGCCTCAGCCAGCAGAAAGAAAAAGAAAAGGGTGCCTTTAGTAGCAAATATGATTAAGACTCACTGTTTTGATCAACGTTAAAAGGTGACAGACCTTCCAAGAAGTAAACAAAAATACCTTTTAAAAATATTTATAGAGTTCAGAGGGATTGTAAATCCTAGCATCTTGCAAAAATACTAAAGTCGGAGTGAAATCACAATAGTTTTATTATCAGCTACAGCTGAATGTCTCAGTAGACATTCTTTTGATTCTGCAAGTCCAGTAATAGATGTCTTGGTGTTAAAGACTGTTGCTGTCGAAGCCATGCAAAACAGGTAAAACAGATTTGACATTATCTCTTGAAGCAAATGTCTTAGGTAACCAACTCAGCATGGACTACATCACTACCACTCCTTTCTGCACATAAGGATTGCATTTGTTTGCAATTGTAACTAATTGTAACCAGTTACTTAAAACTATTACTACTTGGGGAAAACGTACATATTTAAGGTATATGTTTAAAATAAGCAAAGAGACACATACCTTTATACATGAGCTTATAAACAGCTCTGGACAAGCAAATCTCTAGCAATTACTTTTTTTTTAATGTTTTTATTTATTTCTGAGAGAGAGAGAGAGAGCAGGGGAGGGTCAGAGAGAAAGGGGGACACAGAATCTGAATCAGCTCTAGGCTCTGAGCTGTCAGCACAGAGCCTGACATGAGTCTCGAACCCATGAACCGTGAGATCATGACCTGAGCCAAAGTCGGACGCTTAACCCACTGAGCCATTCAGGCGCCCCTCTGACAATTACTTAAAAAGATGATACATCATTACAGTGTTGATTACATATGCTATAATGGCATGTTTTTTTTAAAAAAAAATTTCAAAATTGATTCACATAACTAACTTCAGTAAGAGGTGATTGATTACTGTAAGAAAGTGTCCCTAAAATAAGAAGAAAAGAAAAAATCTACCTCAATCTGATAAAAGCCATCTACAACAAAGCTAGACTAAATTATATTTAATGGCCAAACATCGAACACTCTCCTTGAATAGCTGGAATTAATCAAGGATGTCCTCTTCTGTCATTTCCACTAACATTTTATTAGAGGTCATTTTCAGTGTAATGAGGCAAGAAAGAGAATTGAAACAGGTAGAAAAGGAAGAAGTAACATTGTTCTTATTTATTTATTTATTTATTTAGCCATTTTTCATACTACCATCTTGGTGTTGTTTTGTTTTGTTTTGTTTTGTTTTCAGGTTACTTAGCATAGAGTGTGGTCATGGCTTCAGGAGTAGAACCCCATGATCCATCTCTTACATGACACCCAGTGCTCATTCTGACAGGTGCCCTCCTTAATCTCCATCACCCATTTAACCCACCCCTACCCACCTCCCTCTCCATCAACCCTCAGTTTAGTCTCTGTATTTAAGAGTCTCTTGTGGTTTGCCTCCCTCTCGGTTTTAATCTTATTCTTCATTCCCTTTCCCTGTGTTCATCCTTTAAGTTTCTCAAATTGCACATATGAGTGAAATCATATGATATCTATCTTTCTCTGACTGACTTATGTGTCTTAGCACCATACCCTTCAGTTCCATACATGTTGTTGCAAATGGCAGGATTTCATTCTTTCTCGTTGTCAAGTAGCATTCCTTTATATATATGTGTGTGTCTATATATGTGTATATGTATTTATGGGTTTGTATGTATATGTGTATATATATGTGTGTATGTATATATATGTATATATAATGGAATACTAGTTGGCATATATAATGGAATACTACTATATGTATGTGTGTATCCATTCATCAGTTTATGGACACATTTGGGTTCTTTCCATACTTTGGCTATTGTTGATAGCACTGTTATAATCATTGGGGTGCAATGTGCCCCTTCAAATCAGCAGTTTTGTATCCTTTGGATAAATACCACAATTCTTGGGTCATAGGGTGGTTCTATATTTAATTTTTTGAGGAACCTCCATACTGTTTCCCAGAGCAGCTGCACCAGTTTGCATTCCCACCAGCAGTGCCAAAGGGTTCCCCTTTCTCCACATCCTTGTCAACATCTGTTGTTTCCTGAGTTGCTCATTTTAGCCATTCTGACAAGTGTGGGGTGGTATCTCATTGTGGTTTTGATTTGTATATTGTCTTTATTTTTAGAAACTATGATGGTATAAGTAGAATACCCTTCAAAATTTACAAAGAAACTATTGGAACTAAATGAGTGGGTTTAGGAAAGAGGAAAGAGAAGGACAAAAGGCACATCTCTAAAATCAGTTGTACGTCAATATACCAGAAGCACTAAAAATAACATGGTAACATAAATACCATTAAAATAACCATACAATCATGAAATATTTAAATATAAATTTAACAAAATATATTTGAGCCCTGTCACTGAAAACACAAAATGCTGCTCAGAGGAAATGAGGAAATAAATGATATACAACTCAACATGGATGGACATTAAAAATAGTATGCAAAGTATTTGAAACATTGTGTGAACGAAAATAAACACAAATGACCACAGGCAGTGTGAATTCATTTATGGGAATTTCCTGCAAAAATTATCTGTATTGACATAAAGCATATTGCATATTGTTTTCCAACATTTCATATGACTGGCACTTCCAAAATGGTCCCCAAGATTCTTACCCACCCATGATATACATGCATTGTATAATCTCCTCATTGAGTATGTGTGTGTGAGGGGGAGAGGCTTTTGAATATGTAATAATATATAATATCCATGAAAAACACAATCACTAGAGTGTTTCTTAAATTTCCATCTTTCCAGGGCACCTGCATGGCTCAGCTGGTTAAGCTTCCAACTCTTGATATCTGCTCAGACCATGATCTCATGGGTCATGAGATCAAGCCCTGTATCATGCTCTGTGATAAAAGTGCAGAACCTGCTTGAGATTCTCTCTCCCTCTTTCTCTGTCCCTCCTTTGCTTGTGTTCTCTCTCTTTCTCAAAATAAATAAATAAACTTTAAAAAATCATTAAAATCTCCATCCTTCCTACTACTGGCTTCATTTCTCAGTTTATAAATAAAAAATAAATCACTTATTTCCATTATGCCAAGCTATGTTACTTGGAACTATGATTTGCAAATGGATACAGAAAAGAAAGATAACAATAGATGGAAATGTTAGTAGAGCAGAATGGAGAAGGGAGTGAAAAAGTCTTGATTTTTCCAAGAAGGAAGTTCTATGTTGACCGTCAAGTGAACAGTCTGCAAAAGTATAGGAATTAGGTGAAGAGAGGATCATTTTACTACATTTAGCAAAGACCCATATCTCTGAAGTAAGGCTGTGTAGTGGAAGATAGGAATTACCTAACACAAGTCTGCTGACTTCAACTATTATACCTCAGTGCCTCATGGTTGATTGCTTTAGCTGGAAATTTGACTTTGGTTTGATAAGTTCCTGACAACTCTGCTTGCGTTCATTGTTTTCATAAGTCCTCCCCTTGCCCCTTGATGACCCCATGGATTTTAATAAGATCATAGACTAGGACAAATTAGAATAGTTATAAAAGCTACTTTTTCTCATCTGTTAGTTTCCCTTATTTGTCATTTCTTGGTATATTTCTAATGATTAAAACTTCTCCTCATTATCAGTCACATCTTACAGCTGTTTTTTTTTTTTTTTTTTCATCGTTGGTAGCTTGTGATTGAATGGCAGATGCTGTGAATGTTATAATGTTGCCTGCTGGATTTTGTTGTATTCCTTTAAAGAGTGTTGGCTCTTTTTCCTGGCATAGAATTATATTACTTGAAATCAGATTCTTTTAAGACTTCTTTTTAATCTTTGGTAAGTCAGGACTAGAGAAGTCTTTAATGTACAGCTAATTTAACCACATTACTAAAGCATGTCTAGTCGCAGTAGCCTTAGCACTCCAGTGGAAAAACACGATTCTCTGCTTTGTGTGAATTCTGGGAGTTTTCCTACCTTCTCTTTTCTAGTTTTTTTTTTTTTTTCTCTAGCCTTGGGTCATTTTGATTGATCCATACACAGATAAATACCCAGCCTAAACCCCAAGGCTACCCATCTGCAGCTCTCTCTGTGCAGTGTTTTCTTCCTTTATGGTGTTCTGCCCTCAAATTATACGTGCCTTAGCTTCCCTGAGTTCTAATTTAAGTCTCCTCAACTCAGAGAGAATGGCAGAAAGTCTCTGTTTGAGCTCTTCTTGAAACTACCGCTAGACATTTAGCTATTGCAACAATGGGTTTTCTTTATTTCACTATTTACCCAATTTTATATTTGTTTAATTAAGCTTGAGTGTTTGTATGTGGAGCAGGAGGGCAAGGTCGTTAAATCCAACTCTCCTACATCATCTTTTCTGGAACTTACTTGATGTCTTTTAAAAGTAACAAAACTATAATTCTAGAACCACAGAATTCTAGAAATCAGCCTCTTTTAATAATTCAGAACTATCTCAACCCACTCACAAATTCATAATTTTTCATCTGTGTTTTTGAAAGGTAACATTATACTGTGTTAATGATAATACTTTCCCCTTCCCCCAATGTGTTAATGTTTGACACCAAATTTGTTTTGAACCAAGAATTGGGTTAAAGTTAAAAGTATGTATTATTAATTTCCCATAGACTTTCAAAACTGTATGTGCATTACACATACAAATGTAATATAGAACTATCATTACAAACAAAAATTCAGAGAAATATAGGATGGAATGAAAAAGGACATTAAAAAACTCATTGGGGTCAACAAGTAACTGAACCACATAAGATTAAGTATAGCACATGTGCTTTATGATCAAGTGATATTCCACATCCTACATTTTCATTTCTAATTTGATGGTGACAAGACCAACCTCTAATGGGACAAAGAAACATGTCGATTGGCCAAATTGTAAAGGAAAGAAATGAAGTATTCTGCAGTATTTACCTCTCATCTTCCTTTATTTAAGAGATTTTACTTCAAATTTATTAGCATAATTTGGAACTTTTAAAGTTCTACATACTTTGGGGGGCACCTGTGTGGCTTAGTTGGTTAAGCATCCAACTTCAGCTTAGGTCGTGGTCTCACGGTTGGTGAGTTAAAGCCCCGCATCAGGCTCTATGCTGACAGCTGAGAGCCTGGAGCCTTCTTTGGATTCTGTGTCTCCCTCTCTCTGCTCCTCCCCTTCCCATGTTCTGTCTGTCCCTCTCAAAAACAAAATAAACATTAAAAAAAAATAAAGTTTTACATACTTTGGAAAGTAATGTTCTTTTCTCTTGTAATGCTCATGAGATGAAGAGGACAGGAATTAATAACCTTATTTTATAGATGTTGAGACCATGAATCGAAATAGTTTAACTTACTTAGTCAGCTATATTAATAATTAAGTGATGTGATTAACATTCACAAGTCTGGCGTTAGGAGTAACATTCATTGTATCATGAAAGCAATTGTACACATTTCTGCAGAGAAGGCTACTGATGCTACTGGATTTTTAATAACAATCATGTTGTGGAATATATGTATTTCCCTTTTGGGAATAATTTTCCAGTCCTTTTGAGTATGCAATCTTGATATTAAGATTACCTAAGATTACTAAAACCATTACAGAGAAATAAAAACATCTTCCTAATTCATTATTTGTATTTTAAAATTTAAAATAACAAAACCAAACAGCGTAGATATCTTTAATCCTGAAGTTAAAATTTCCAAGAATATTTGGAAAAACAAATGTTTCCTTTGTATGAAAAAAACATCTATCTTCTTTACTGTATCATTTTCCAGTAAGTACTAGAAAACCTCTGACTTGGGGGTCTCTGTGAAATTCCTAAATACCTCTTTGGTTTTGTGGTGTGAATTTATTTAAAGGCTCCATTAACTTTATTTTGCTAAGAAACCCTTTATCCCCATTTATTCATTGTGGATTTTTGTCGTAGTGGCTAAGAGATGCGACGGTCAACCCAATAACCTAACTTCTAATTTTATCTCATCACCTCAAAATCATATTTTTACACCTATTACCTAAAGGGGTAATTAGAGGGAGCAGTAGTGCGGTTTAGTGGTTAAAGACAGCCTGAGAACTAAAGAAACTTTACTCCCACTCCTTGAGCTGGACTGTATGTCACTGGTTAACCCTTTACGGTCTCTAAGTGTAGGGTTTTCAAAAAGAAAACCAACACTTCCTCAGAGGTGATGAGGCAAGTATTTTCCAGAATAGAGCCACGTTGTAATTGTCTTGAATGACTGTAATTTATTTTGAGGTTTTACAATCAACGGCAGATTTTGAGCAAAGCTATTAAAAGATCATGACCTGGAGTGAACAAAAGGCACACTCTTCTGTTGGCCCAGGTTTACTATTATGTGCCAGAGAAGGTATAGGCAAGTCTGGAAGACTTACTTTATTATAGAAAACAACCCAGTTACTAAAGAAGGTTGCAAGTATCAATTTTATTTTACTTTTGATCAAATCCATTGTGCTTTATAGAAAGTAGCACACTATTCTAGCCACCATTGGACCTAAAATACTAAAGCTTTCAGAGAGAAACGGAAGAACAATATCTTTCCAACTCTCTCAAATACACACTCCCAAATCCACTGAAAAGAAATACAAGAAAATGAAGATAATTAATTTAGAAAAAGGTAGAATAAAGCCCAAGTTTGTATCTCAAACTCCAGAAATTAACTAATTAATTATGTTTATAGAACAGTTTAAATTAAGCTGAGGGAGGGGCGTCTGGGTGGCTCAGTCAGTTAAGCGTCAGACTTCGGCTCAGGTCATGATCTCATGGTTCGTGGGTTTGAGCCCCACGTCGGGCTCTGTGCTGAAAGCTCAGAACCTGGAGCCTGTTTCAGATTCTGTGTCTCCCTCTCTCTCTCTGCCCCTCCCCCACTCATGCTCTGTCTCTCTCTGTCTCAAAAATAAATAAAAAACTATAAAATTTTTTAAATTAATTAATTAAGCTGAGGGAGAACATGAGGAGCCTTTCAAATATCACAGCAAGTTAAAGTAAGTATAAAAATTGTGGACAGATTGTACTTGTATCCCCTGAACAATTTTTAGATTACATGATTTCCAGTCATGGAAATTTTCAAAAAATTAACTATTTCACATAGAATGTAAGACAATAGAATGATATAAGTGAGACATGGTATATCTAAAAGACACAATTACAGGAAAATAATAAGGTTTTAATACACACAACAAAATACAGGCAGAATTGACCCGGGAGGAAATAAAATTAATAACACTGAGATATGAAATAATCAGACCGTAAAGAAGTCTTACAACTCAACAGAGGGAAACAGCTGCAATTTAAAAATGAGCTAAGGATTTGAAGAAACATTTCTCCAAGTAAGTTATACAAATGACCACAAGCACATAAACGATGCTCAATGTCATTAGTTATCAAAGAAATGAGAAATGCAATCAAAGCCACATTCTGATTGTCTACTCATGAAGTTACCGTATGATCCAGAAACTCCACTCCTTGATTTACATCCAAGA
This sequence comes from Hyaena hyaena, assembly GCF_003009895.1. Taxonomy (NCBI): domain Eukaryota; kingdom Metazoa; phylum Chordata; class Mammalia; order Carnivora; family Hyaenidae; genus Hyaena; species Hyaena hyaena. Next base: position 6,438,361 of record NW_024080643.1, on the reverse strand, counting down.
CAGATGAAAACACATGTCCACACAAAACTTTTACACAAATATTCATTGCAGCATTATTCACAATAGTCAAAAGATGAAAACAACCCAAATGTCCAACAAAGGAAGAAGGAACACAGTATGGTATATGCATACAGGGAATATTATTCAGCCTTCAAACTGAAGACAACTCTTACACATGCTACATGGTTGAACCTGGGTGGCATTATGCTAAATGAAATAAGCAAGACACAACAGGACTAATACTTGGTAATTCCAAATAAGATCACATTCTGAATCAGGAGAACATCGATTTTTGAGGGACACTAATGAAAATCTAATTATTTTTGTGCTAAGCAATAATAATTACAGGAATATTTACATATAATATATCATGTATTCCTCACAGTAACCTGGGAGGTCAGTACTATTAAAATCCATCTTGTCAGATAAGGAAACAGCCATGGAAAATACATACAGCTAAGTTTGACCCATGGTTAAATGTAAAAGCATTTGGCTCTGCACTAGGCACTGCTGAGTACATTTGGTTTGGCATGTTTTTGTATAATTACTCTCTTTCGCTTACTTAAAGAATTCTATTTTTCCATTTATTCATTTCTCATCTTCAAATTTTTACTAATTGATTCTCATTATGCATTTTTAAATGGCAAATAGTCATAATAGTGAATGTCTAACAAATTAGGTTAATAATAAAAATAGGGGCACCTGGGTAGCTCAGTCGGTTAAGCATCTGACCAGCTCAGGTCATGATCTCATAGTTCGTGGGTTCAAGCCCCGCATCGGGCTCTGTGCTGACAGCTAACTCAGAATCTGGAGACAGCTTCAGATTCTGTATCTCCCTCTCTCTCTGACCATCCCCTGCTCGTGCTGTCTCTCTCTCTCTCTCTCTGAAATAAATTAAAGAAAACATTTAAAAATTTTTAAAAAAATATCTAACAATAAGATTTATACTTAGTTTTTTAAAATTATGTTTTAATCTCAAAATAATATATGTTAGTTTCCAAAAAACAGATAACATAAAAGTCAAGAATGGTAAACAAAATTCTTTATCTCACTTACCCAGTGATAATCATTATTAAGTCTTTAGGACTTCCTATTTTATACATAATTTCTTTTACTATAGAATCATGTGTTACAACTTCTTAGGTATTTAGATGTAAAATTAGAGATTTAATTTGCTCGTTCACTTCATTTGTTGACATATCCAATAACAGTTTCCTAGGTACCCATAATGTGTTGGATGTTATGCCAGGCAGGGGGTTCAAAGGCGAACAAAAGAGTCCCTGCCCTCGTGCAATGTACAGTCTGGTGGGAGATACATACTTCTATAAAATAATCATACACATAAAAGGAAAATGAGCCATAATGGGAAAAATGCAGGCAAAAAGTGAGGGCCAGATGTTTCAAATGGAGAATACATCATGTGCAACGGGCCTGAGGTACTGTAAGTGCTCACTAGATTCCACGATGTTAAAGGATCCACTAGCCAAAGACAGTTTGTCTGGTTACACCAGTCATATAAAAGATGGTCCAGTAGGTTATACCAAGCAACATTTGATTCACCCTACTGTGGAGAAACATGGCTACTTGATGACTTTCTCACTCCAATGGTAACTCTGAAACCTAAAAGTAATGTATAATTTCAAACCTTTCTTTCACTGAACACTCTTCACTAACAGTGGATAAGTACATTTTATTTCTCTTTGGCCCTTGATCCCAACACGGGTGGTGAGAGGAATAAATTAACCAAGAAATGGACAAGAATGAGAAGGCCGATGATAAATCAGGAAAAGAGCTTTGGGAGGGCTGGACAGGACTGCAGTTTTGTCAGAGTAGTCAGACCAACCCTCTCTGAGAAGGTGACGTGGAAATCAAGAATTGAAGAAAGAATATCTCAGGGAAAAATAAATGTGGAAACTTTGAAGCAGGTGCTTGCTTGGTAACTTGGAGAAAGTCAAAGAGCAGCAACAATACATGAAAACGAGGTCCCAGAGGTAGAAAATGAAGGGTATGAGGCCAAGGATCATGTCTTTGTAATAAAGACAATGAAGGAAGATAAGGTGAAAGAAACAAATTTGGGTAAGTAAGCGCCTTGTCAGGTTGTTAAGGATATCTTGAAGGGTACAGAGAATAAAGGGAAATAGGTTTTGGTATTATAACATTGGTGTATTATATAGTTAGTTGGCATTTTAGAAAGAAAGACCGAACTTCTTTCGCAAGCCCGCAGATAAAGTACGAGCTCCAACCTTCTCTTGGGGCAATTTCCCTAGATAACACAGGAAATAATTTTAAAATTGGCGACCTCACTTTAACACAAAAGGGAAATCAGAGGCTGTGATGAACTTCTGTTGTAAAATGAACAGAATCAGCCTGGAAAATGAAAACCTTTGAAATTGTGCATGAGACAGTCGCAGCAAAACCAATACGGCAGCGAGGTGGAGAGTGTGCCCCACCCAGAGCCGGCAGACGCCAAGGTACAAGGGCATCTGGCAGAATTTGCAGACGGTTTTCTGCATCGGTAGTCGTCAGGCTGCTCAGACTCTACACAAAGCTTTGGGTAGGCTGCAGTGATTGAGAAGTCTGCCTTGACCAGGGACTCAGTGGGTCAGAAAGACACATGGCAGTGATAACACCTGGGAGAAGCTTGGGGAAGACACGCAGCAGAGTTGTCACTGTTGTGCCCTGTTGGACAGCCCATCGAGAACTTTCATCTTCATACTCTGCATTCTTTGCTGGCTTCGCAGACCCAGCAGGGAAATGAAATACTGCATCTCAGCTTCAACTCACAGTGAGGAGACAAACTCAACAAACTAAAGAACTGACATCTGAAGAAACAAAATTCATAGGATGGTGAAACAGAGCTTTAAAATAATGCCTGTCTCTGGGCGCCTGGGTGGCTCAGTAGGTTAAGCATCCGACTTTTGATTTAGGCTCAGGTCATGATCTCCTCTTTAGGGCTTCATGCAAAGCATGGAGCCTGCTTAAGAGTCCTTCCCTCCCTCTCCCTCTGTCCCTCCCCTGCCTGTGCATGTGCTTTCTCTCTCTGTGTCACTCTCAATAAAAATAAAAATAAATAATGGATTTCTAAAAGCCAGAGGATATTGAGAAAAACATATCAAAGACAAATGGACATCAGAGAAAAGATAAGTAGTGAGATGAAGAATTAGGTTGAAGAATTTTCCTAGAATATTGTACAAATGCATAGAGAGAAATTACAAAAGATTAATATAGACCATTATAAATTAAAAGCAATGTCGGTGGGGGAAAATGTCATGAATAAACATTTAAAGACTCGATAAGGGGCGCCTGGGTGGCTTAGTCGGTTAAGCGTCCGGCTTTCGCTTGGGTCATGATCTCGTGGTTCGTGGGTTCGAGCCCCGCGTCGGGCTCTGTGCTGACTGCCGGCTCAGAGCCTGGAGCCTGTTTCAGTCTGTGATTCCCTCTCTCTGACCCTCCCCTGCTCTCTCTCTCTCTCTCTCTCTCCTAGAAATAAATAAAACATTAAAAAAAAAATTTAAAAAAAAAAAGACTCGATAAAAGAATATTTGTAATAATGAAGAGATTTTCACACTGAAAAGGCAACCAGGTTCTAAGCTGAATTTATAAAGCAAAAACACCAACCTCCTTTAAAAACACAGGAGAATTTTTAAGTTTCCCAGAAGGAAGAGATTATTTATAAAGCAAAGAGGAACAGGTGGATATTAAGCTTCTTAGTAACAGTAATTAACAGAAGACAATGGGGTCATACCTTCCAAACTGAGGGAAAATAACCTTGGACATAGAATTTTAAGCCAAACCAACATTTAGCCAAGTTCTATTTAAAGGGTCAGAGTAGGGCGATTGGGTGGCTCAGGTGGTTAAGTGTCCAGCTTCAGGTCAGGTTAGGATCTCATGGTTTGTGAGGTCAAGCCCCACATCTGGCTCTCTGCTGTCAGCAAAGAGTCTGCTTTTAAACCTCCATCCTCCTCTCTCTTTAGCTCTTCCCTCGTTCATTCTCTCCTTCTCTCTCTCTCTCTCATCGCTCTCTTTCTCTCTCTTTCTCTCCCAAATAAATAAATCTAAAAAAATAAAAAATAAAGGGCGAGTGTAAAATGATAACATTATACATGCATAGAACAAAAACCCTATCAATTACTGATTCTTTTAAAATATGTACCAAAGGATGTATTTCAGAAAGAAGAAGATAAACCCTTAAGTAAGATGTATACAAAAAGTAGAGATAAACAAACATTTATTATTAAGCCAAAATGTGTTGGATATCTGTGTCTATCAGAAATAAATCTGGAAATATCACAATGCATGCAATTTTATACTCTTATATCTAAACAGATTTTTATTGGCATGAAATTGACAAAACACAAAATTAATCATTTTAAAGTAAACAATTCAGTGGCTTGTAGGCTTTATCTGGAGCATTTGGATATATCGTGTTTTCATATTTATTTATCTCTAAGTTTGTTTGTTTGTTTTAATTCTAATTTCTCTTGTGGTTTCCTCCTGAGCCCATTGGTTTTTGAAGACTATGTTGTCTTAAATATCTAAATATTTTAACATTTTGCTCAGGATTGTTGTGGGTTATTCAGTTAACCTTAGAATGTTTTTGAAGACTGCTCAGTGAGTCATGGGACCCCTCAGACAAGTTAGAGCAGACAAGCATGATTATTTATGACTATGATCTGCAGTGCTCCCTACAGTCAGGGCTCAGGGTCCCACACTGGCAACATGGGCTGCCATCTTCAAAATTGTTGTGAGCCAGAAAGGAGTGGGACAAAGGCAATTAAAAACACCACAAAGTTTCCCTACTATTTTCAAGTTGCCTGCTCCTTTCAGGCTTCAGTTAGACACTATAAACCTTTGACCATTTTTTTAGAGTTCTAGCAAAATTGGTTCTGACCACTTCTGCTTGGCTTCTTGATGTTTCTGTGGAGGCATGGGCGTTCAGAGATGCCTCCTGGGCCGCCTTGACTGATTTCATTCTGCTACACCCACATATTCCTCTCTTGTGGGGAAGTGGTATGCTCTCCTGGGAAAATGTGAATTATAATCATCTCACAGAAAGGTACATAACTGGAATGCGACAAGAAACAAAGAAAACATTGAAGTACCAATCAAGATCTGACCCCCAGAATGGAACAAGGCTCTGAAGGTTTTATAGTTAATTTCAATGAAACTTCTAAGAAATAAATAACCCTGAGCACATAAGACATCGAGACTTATTCATTACACGTGATTGCTTTTTGCTAAGGTCTTTAAAGAATGATGAAACATGGCTAAGAAAGTCTATCATGAATGTAAGGATGGTGCAATAGTAGTCTATCAATGCTAGTCTACACTAATAGAGTTGATGAGAAGAAAATTAGTCACTCATACAGATGCCTAATTACAGGTGATAAAGTTCACCCCTCAACTTCCAGCTCAAAACTTAACTAACACTCATTTCCTTCTAAAGTAAACAGAAATTCTTATTCAGTGTATTATTAAAACATGAAAAAATGCATATCTGATCTAGAAGAAATACAGTATAGAAACCAGGTGTCAGAAAAACAGAAGGAACTTGTAACTGAAGATTAAGCCAACAAGTTAAAGACGCAGTGGTCTGAATGAATAGTTGAAACCTGGAAATAAATTCGCTATCTGTGCTCGTGTAATTGGTCTGACTTCCTTAAAAAAATTTCAGCACAGAGAAAGAGAAAGACATGCAATCTAGGCTTACACAAGATTTTGGCCTCTAAATTATAGGTTGCCACCATTGGAGGCTGCATTGGCAAATCCCCAGGTCTCAGAGGTCAGACAACATTCTTTGTAGCAGCTGAGTTGAAAGCATAGGCAATGTGGAGAAGTGGAATGAGCTGAGGAGGGCGGCCCATATAAAATACTTAAAGGCAAATTTTAAGAAGTAAATACTGCTGGCAAACAAACAAAGAAACAAATCAGCTTAATTCATAGTTGAATAATTCCCTGGCTGGCTTTGGCTTCTGGGGGATCTATCTGCAATGGTGTGGGAGAACTCACATCATTCCTTAGTGGTTTTTTGGTCAGTCCTGCTCAACATTTTTACCTACAGCCAAATGAGAACTCCTTTCACTCTGCTCCATGTCAGCAAGCTGTTCATGTCAATCATGATGTCACCAGTGGGTTTTCAAAAATTGCTTAGTATTTATTTAATCCCTGTATAAGCCAGGTCTGTGCTAGGTAGAGGGTAAAATGGGGAGAAAAAGAGATGTAAAACAACCATTGATCAATGTAATTGGAACTTATGGTAAGAAATATAAAGGCAATTAACAGAGTTCATTAAAATAGAAAAAGAGCTGTGTATGTGGGCTGTAAGTGTATTTGAAGTCAGAGACTACTTTGGATAAGTGGGTGGTCATGAGAGGTCCCATTGAAACACAGAGCCTATGTTCAAGGTTGATTTATGTCTTCTTTCACTGGAGGTCAATATGGTGTTTAAACTTTTCCTGATTGAACATGTAGTGTTGTTATTAAAGGTACCTAATAATAATGAGCAAACCTAACACAATGTCATCTATAATTACAATCATACTTTTGAACCAGATTATTGAAATAAATATTCTGAACTTCTTGATAAATTTTTTTAAAGACTGCCCAAAGAAGCTTGCTCTACACTGTATTAAGATGTATTATAAAACCGCAGTGATTAAAAGCAGTGTGGTACTGGTAGAAATAAATTAATGGAGCAGAAATTCATAAAAGTTATCCAAATTATTGAAAGCTTACATAAATGCAGAAGGTATAAATGGTTATCCCTGTGTGTGATAGCCACAACCATAATCACCTCCTACCTTTTTCTCTTTTTGCTGATACATAATTTATAGACCACAGCAAGGGGCTTCCTTGAATAAGGCTTTCAGTTGGGTTCCATCCGTGAGAGGCGTAGCAGGAGATTAAGGGTAGAAGGTGGCTGGTGAGTTTGGAGTATTTATTCTTCCAGCACCCTTGCTGCTATGTATTTTGGGGCTTGATTGTACCCCTCTGCTGAAAGCCACAGCTCCTATCAGGTGGAATTCTCTCCAGTACTCAGTGTTGCTCTGGTACCCCTCTCTCCCTTCACTTCTCTAAGCTAAGCTCAAGGATGTACTATTGCTAATGTCAGGGTACATCACCTCTCTTTATTCATTTTCCTTAAACCTACCAGTATCTTTGGAAATGGTACCTTTATTAAACTTCCTTCAATTGTCTTATGCGATTGTTCTATCTTTGTCATCTCGGGGCTCTAACCGATTCAGCAGAATGGGTCTGAAGGAAAGAATGCATTTGCCACATGTTCAAAGAGTACAAGGATAACTTCCTTGCCGGGTAAGTGGGGAACCACCTTGTTCAGCCATAAATACCTTGTTAATTGGTTATTCATGAGACAGTTTGCCATCCATGGGAAGAAGTGCTATCGGAAGTGAAAACATTAGGACCAGGAACACTGAGTTGTTTTGGCAATAATGGTAATTATGACGGTAGGGGAAAGAGCTGACCCTGTTGGTTATAGAGACTGTACTCTGTGAAAAAGACAGATTGAATGCCTTGAATTACTGTCTTATAACGTGTGTGTGGGCGGAGGAGTACGAATCAGACTCTATTATGTCTTTGAAGGACTCTCTGCCAGTGGAGTGGCAGAGTTGCAGAATTGGGTTGCTGAGTCGCACCACGTTTCTTCCATCAATGCCTGGAAACCCGTAGAGCCCAAAGGGCTTCTGAGATGTGGGAGGCGAATTCTGGGTAGATACAAATAAGCTGAGAACTTTAAAAGTCCTGATCCCCTGAAACTCTCTTGTTGATTAAGGGGGCAGTTCCACCAACTGATCTGGCAGGAGAAGTTACTCCCAGAAAAACATCCTTAAGTAACTACTTCAGAGGTGATTGCCTCTCAAAGGATGCTGCTCGTCTTCAGAATTCATTCCGACCCTTCCTTCCTGACTGCAATTTCATAAAGAGACATGTTTCAAAAGAACCCAGACCTAGAAGTGTGAAGCATAGTCTTGAGAAGACTTGTAGGACTTAGAAAATTGCACCAGTGGGAATATGGAGAGCAAATATGGGAATAGACATTTAAGTGTTACACCAAGGAGGATACAATTTTGAGCTTTGATCTCAAAAGTTACTGATTTATATATTGATTTATTGATCAAAAAATTTATATGTATTGATATAAATAGGCTTGCCTGAAATGTGGAATTTCATGTGTTGATTTAAGCACCTTGGAGTGGCTAACTTTGCTTGTTTTTGCCTAGACTCAACTCATTGGCTTATGACCAATGAGGTTCAATGCTGGAACTTTGCTGACATACTATAGAGGAAGATATCTACAGGCTCAGGGAGTTAAGAATGTTGAACTGAATAGATTTTGTGCCTACTTCTCAAATTCACCTATCACGTATTTTTAAAAGGCCTGGAGAACATTCCTTTCTCTCTGTCATTGAGAAATCCATTAGGAAGAGGTTCACTGAGATTCTTGAAAAGCCCTGGTGGTGCCCTCTCTGGGATGAAGACTGTGGTGGAATATGAGTCCAGGCTGACATCATGATTTCTACGGAAATAATGAATCCTAGAGAGAGAAATGCCAGAAAGGATGTGGCACAGTTATTTACAATAAGGCCCAGACTCGGAGTCATAGCAGACATTTTGACATGCAGGGGTCTTTGGTGATAAAGTACATGGGTAACCTACAAAGACTTTGCTTTATATGCACATTTTCTGAGATGTGATGGGCAGAAAAATAATTTGATCTGCCGTGGAGGACGTTCACATCAACTTACCCAATCCCTAAAAAACAGCAGTTTAAAAACAGAACACCCAAATGAGGAGGAAGCCAAGTCCCTTAACGGAAGAGCTCTCAGCACATGCACGAGTATATATGTGACCTCTGGAGCACTGTGGGGATTAGGGAAGCCAATTCCCGGCACAGCTGAAAATATGCATATGACTGTTGACCCTTCCAAAACTTAACTGTTAATAGCCTAGTGTTGACCCAAAGCCTCACCGATAACTAATTACCTAATTAACCCATACTTTGTATATGAATTATAATAAAATGAGTCAGAGAAAAGAAAATGTTAAGAAAATCATAAGGAAGAGAAAACACATTTACAGTACGGCACTGTAAAAAATCCACATATAAGTGGACCCATGTAGTTCACACCATGTCGTTCAAAGGTCGACTCTACTCTGAATTGTCTCGGCACTTTTCCCAGTGGAATCTGCAGTCATTTGCCAGTTTGCACCTGGGAAAGTGAATATCTGATCTTCTCACAGGTCCTCAGAATGGAACTTTAAGAGACAGCAAACTCCTAGAGACTCACAAAGTCACTGTGGCCTCAGGTCAGAGAGGAGTCTTGGTGTAACTCCACCTCTCTCTAAGGCCAGTAGACCATTATTCTAATTCTAGGTCTCTGTTGTAAATGTCTTAGTGTGATCAGTGGTCCCTGGCCTCCTTGATGTTCCAGTGAGGATTCCCTTAATGCCATTACACCATCCGGACATAGGTACAGGAAGTTCCCCAACCACAGCTCTGGGTGCTTGGGCTTCTACACTGTTCTCTACACTGACACGCTTTCCCCAGACAGCCTTATGACAAACATTTTCCCCTGTTCAGTCTTTACCTAAATGTTTCTTCTTCAAAGAGACTTACCTGATTACCTAATTTAAAACCCTATTTAATGTTTCATGCTTTACAAAAACGTGTCTAATGTTATGCACATATACGTAGGGGCTCATATGAGAACGGAGAATGGAGAGAAAGAATATTGAAATGAAATAGGAGGGCTGGGGTGCCTGGGTGGCTCAGTCGGTTAAGCGTCCAGCTTCAGCTCAGGTCATGATCTCATGGTTTGCAGGTTCAAGCCCCTCATTGGGCTCTGTGCTGACAGTTTGGAGGCTGGAGCCTACTTCCGGTTCTATCTTCCTTTCTCTCTGCCCCTCCCTCACTCATACTCTGTCTGTCTCTCTCAAAAGTAAAATAAACATTAGAAGAAATTTAAATAAAAAGTAATAAGATGAGGGTTCTATGTGGGCTGATGACACTAATGTACCATAAGCTATGGGACAGTTATCTCATTCTTTTCATCTAAAACCCAAAAAAGAAAAAATAAATAAAAAGACATCATGCAGTATATTGTAAAGCTATGCATAGTCGTCTATTTTATTTGTGCATAGACGTATATATAGTAAATATATAAACTAGTTTTTAAATGTTTACTTATTTATTTTAAAAGAAAGAGAGGGAGGTAGAGAGGGAGACAGAGAGAATTCCAAGCAGGCCTTGCACTGTCAGCATGGAACCCAATGCGAGGCTTGATCCCACAAACCACGAGATCATGACCTGAGCCAAAACCAAGACTCAGACACTTAACCAACTGAGCCACCCAGGTACCCCACATAGTACACATATAAAAACAAGACTACAATCTTTGAGAAGAGGGGTGTCTTTGGGAAAAGTAAGAGAGAAGAAATGGGAGAGAGGGTTTTGGTGTGTATTTACAGCAAATGGGAAAACCTTAATATCTGCCCAGTCTCCATGATTGATTCATTGATGCCTCATACAGCTTCAATCTAAGACATATCTAAGTGTCATTACCTAATTTTTTAAAAGTTTATTTATTTTTGAGGAAGAGAGAGAGAGAGAGAGAGAATCCCAAGCAGTCTCTACACTGACAGTGCAGAGCCACACGTGGGGTTCAAACCCATGAAGCCAGAGATCATGACCTGAGCCAAAATTAAAAGCCAAATGCTTAACTGACTGAGCCACCCGGGTGCCCCATTACCTAATTTTTTATAATGAGGCAAAGGGGTGTGGTGATTAAAAATGGAAGGGAGACCAGGAGAAGCTCATGAAGGGTCCTGTACTCCATTTTAGGGGGTTTAGACTGTCTTGTAGGAAAGGGTAAGCCACTGAAACGTTCTCAAAGCAAGCAAATGGACAAATCTTTCCTTTTGTGCAAATCACCCTGGCTATCGTCTAAAGGAAAAAAATATGGAAGTCCAGTGCCAGACAGCAAAGAAGAGTGCCTCAGATGTTGGGATGTAGTGGGAATGGAAACAAAGAGGGAGCTGAAATCAGGATCAATCAACACGTTGTGTTGGGTGACTTATCATAGCATAATTCAGCCTGCGAAATAGAACTGGAATGATTAGATCAAGTTCCGCCTCCAGCCTAAATCCCTGGGCTTCGCGCAACATAGAATCATTCTGCTGAATTAGATGCCAATCATTACAGGCCGAAATGTGGTACAGGATGATAATGAACATCCAAGAAATGTTGTTCAGCACTATATCTAAGTGATACGAAGTATTCCTTATTTGTAAGGTCTGGAGGAAAATAAATTTGGTTTAAATGATTCTTCATAATTGTTACCTAAAGTCCATAAAATTTAATGGTTGCCACCTCAACGTGGTGGTTAACACATGCATTGCATTTTCTTAAAACTGTACAAATTGGACTTCTGTGAAAATAAATCAGTAATTACATAAAGTTTTTTGAATCAACGTCATTCTACAGAGCTGGATTATAGGATTATAAAAATCCTATATAAAGTAGATCAAAAAAGGAAAGCAAAATTATACATATTTAAGAATATGGAAGAACACCCTAATGAGTAATAGAAAAACAAAGGTAGCATTTCTGTAGTTTCAAATAACAGTTGTTGGTAACATTAAGTAAATAAATGTCAAAGAAAATATCTAATCCTCTCCATAATAATCAATCAAATGGAAAGGTCAGACAAATTTACCAAAGTGAGTTGTGAAGCTACTGGGTTTCATAATACATTAAAAATCCTAATTTCATTTTTCTTGGTTTTTACCCATAGAGTTCACAAAAATAGAAAACCTAATGACATACAAAGTATGTACACATGTATATTTTTAAATTAGTCCCAAAAGTAATACATGCAAGTGTTTGGTTTACAGTCCACACATACATAAAGGCCAAAGATGTTGGTACAGCATTTTAATTAACCCATGGGTCACCAAGGTTAAACAGAAGCCCAGGAGAAAGTGACAGAGACAAATTGAATCCTTTACAGCTCATTATATTCTGCTAGTGAAAATCAAATGTTCATGGCTAATATCCTCTCTAGGAACCTGTTTCTATACTTCTTTCTCTAGATGCACTGCGAATCAGTATTTCATCAAACTTTGAGAAAAAAAATTAATACATCTCTTTGAAACATTAATTCCTATGATTCATGATTTCTTGGATAGAAGGAAGGGGGAAACCTACTTTTAAGAAAATGGTCTTTTTTTTTTTTCCCTGAGGATCTCAAGGCATGACTAATGGTTTCAGCATTGGGTAACAAATTTGAAATGAAGCGGGTCCTAAAGAATGTACTAATCTTTACTTGTACTTGAAGGTAGAAGAAGAAGGAGGGAAAAGTACAGATCGTGAATATTCACAAGGCAGTCCTTTGAGTGGTTCTGCGGAGGAGGCCGCCTCCCAGGAAGCCACCATCCATTGGGTAAAGGAGTCCCGGTCCCTTAGCAGGTGTCACTGTGATTCTCAGAGGCGGGAGCTTCTGCGCCCCTGGTTGGGTATAAGGTGTGCAGCCATTGTTCCAGCCGGCATTCCCTGCAACAGGTGCCTCCGTGGCCAGCAGCCTACAAAACGGAGATAGAGAAGCGGTGAGTTACTCTTTCTGGAATGTTGGAGGAGCTCCTCAGAGGGAGCCCAGCACAGCCTCAGACACCGCCATCCTCAGCCAAGACAGATTGGAGGGGCTGGCAGTACCCCTGGCTGTCTGTTCTTACTCTTTTCCCATCTGCGGGGCACAGAACACCCGGGTGCCCTTCTTCTGCTGCTGAGCTCTGCGCTCAAAAATCTGTGCCCCTCCCAAGCTGGGTGGTATAGGGCAGCCCACTGACACATGCCACCAGCCCTTCTATCTTCTCACCTCCTGAATGAGCACAACTTACACTTTGCACGTGGGGTTCAAGTTGCCAGCCTGAGACGAAAGTCACGCTGGGGACCCGTGGCTGTGGCTCGATAGAAAGGCTGTTGGGTGGCTGTCACTCTTCCTTTTGCTAAAGAGTGTGTGCCACCTAGTGCCCTGCATTCACCTAAATGCATCCTCAGGAACTCACAACCCAGAGAAGCCGTCTCTGTAAATCCGCCTTTAAAGGAGCTGGACCAAATTGCGAGGCTCAGGGAACAGGCCAAGATGGTTGATCCCCGCGCCTCCCTCTGTCATCCTGGGTCTGTTCACACAGCAATATGTTGGTCCCAGACGTGAAACTGTCTTCCTCTACAGGGGAACAAACCAAAAAAACAAGCTAACACACGATTTTAAAAATAACTTCCAAAAGCCCAGCGGAGCATGAAATTGAGGTTGGGAAAGACATCGATAATTGTACTAAATATTGCAAGCGATCCAGAATTGACATGTGGATTAAGCTAAACAAAAATCAGTTTTCATTGTGAAAGAGCCAATGTCGTTCTGCTTAAGGCTTCATTCAAATGATCCTTAGGCAGGAGAGCCTGCTGCTGGAGCATGCCTGAAATCGACACCACGGGGTGGCAGGCGGTGGGGGGCTTCCCAGGGTGCTGGCCCTCGGCACTTGCTTCCCAAGTAGGGGCACAGACACCCCCCATCCCCGCAGGAAGCAGGAACAGGAATCAAAAGACAGCTACCTGGCACCAGGCTGGTACAATCTGTTCAAGGGACTTGTCTGCCGGCATGGGGTCAGCGTCAGGGAGAAGGACCTGGGAACAGATCTTCCTCCAGCCACAGAGCTTCCCAGAGATGCTGAGTGATCGGTGCCAGGTCTTAATGGCCAGAAAGAGAGCTGAGGGCTGCATCCTTCAATCTTTATTATCCATGCAGAAGGGCTTTTTTTTTACGTCCCAGATATTGAGGATCTTCATTTTTATAAACATCTTATTTGGGGGCTGTTTGCAAGCAGTAATTTCCCTCTTTGCCTTCTCTTTATGGCTAAATTAGATAAGGAATTATTATATTAGCCAGAGTCAAGGCAAGAGAGTAGGTAGAGTAAAAGATACAAAAACAAGCTATCAGTTAAGAAGTGAATGAGAGCCTAGGTAGAGAGCAATGCAGTTAGATTTCATTTCGGAAATCCAACATTTCTATTTCTATTTTGGAAATCCAACTAACATACAGGATTCTAGGTATAGTTTCACTTTGTTATTTTGGCAAAGAACTCATAAAGAACCTTAAATGCATGACTCTAGACATGATAACAAAAGATCTATTGGGTAATGATGGAACCTTCCGGCCCTGATGCCTGAAGTGTTTCTGAAATGAGACTGAGCTAGAGCTTTCACCTGCTGGTGTCTCCTGCAGAAATACAGCCTCTTGACTTCTCATTGGTAAAAAGAGAGCTGATGTGTAACTTTGCAACAAATATACGAAGTTTACATACAGCAGGCCAAGGGGAGACAAAGATGCAATGACTCAAAGACTGGTTTAAATAGATCCTTCTGGAATACAATTTGTACCTACCTTGTGCATGGGTCTTATGATCCCATAAACAAGCAATAGCATATACTGAGACAGCTAATCGCTATTGCATTTGGACTCTACTCTGCCCCCACAATAACCAGAACATACTTATGAGTTTGAGAGCTTACTATGTACTAGGCATAATGACCCAGCAATTACCTATGTTTAAAGAAAATTTAGAGAGCTTTATTTGATATGAATGTTTTATGGAGTGATAAGCAGACTGTGAACAGAGAGGCTTCAAAAGGGAAAGTAGTATGAAGGTCAGAGTCTTGAAATTATGGGCTTGTTTCTAAAACGAAAATGAGGAAGTTGATAGTTTCATAATGGTTGGTTAATACAATGAGAGTTTCGAGGTGGAAGGGATTGATTAAAGTGATTATCTTATATCATTTGGTACAACAAGTACATTGGTTAAAATCTTATATCATTTTAGGAACATGATTTAAGTTTTGTTTATGATTTTCAGAGGCGTTTGCAAGAAATAAGTTAAGGTTTGCTTACATTTATGAAATAAGCTAACTTAAGTTTCTGTTACATGGCCTAACTAGTATTGTCTGTTTGGGGGATTTACAAACCTGGGTTCCAATTTATTTCATTTCATCCAACAGTAGATGAAATTCCCATTTTCTAGATGAACAAGTTGAAGCTTTATATTCGTTTAATGTAAATAAGCCTACCTGGAAAGGAGTCAAAGATTTTTTTACTTTGTAAAAAACGTAGATATAGTATGGTCTTGTTTTATAAAATTGATGGCATGTTAGCATCTGTGTTAGAAATGTGAACTATTACTTGAGTGGGATTTTTGCACACTAAAGAGCAAGGTGAAGACTTTTAAAAATTTTTTTGAATTTTATTTTTCTCTTTCATTTATTAGAACACTATCAGAAATAAGGGTACATTAAAAACAAGATGTAACAAGCCTAAGGGACAGTGCTCACCAAGAGGTTATTATTATAAACAATGAACAGATGCTGAATGAGAGACGTACATGACCACCGAATTTTCCAGAAAAATTAGACTTTTTGTACTGCTGAAGTCCAACCAAACACCACCTGAGGCAAATGCTTCCCTACTTTCCTTGTTGTTGATGTTCATCTTTTGTTTTGTTTTTCCAACCTTTATCTGACGTGTGCCTTTAATCTCTGGTAGGTCTGGAACAAAAAGAGAATTAAAACTTTTGACATTTACGTGAAAGTGGTAGGTTTTAGACACTGTCTGGTGAAGTTGAGTTCATGAGGAGTGGCCAGTCCAATTCAGGTCATGAGCAGGTACAAATCACAACATGTCGGCACATCTGTCAGCCAAACAGGTTTTCAAGTTTCAAAGGCCACAATCCTTCTGAAGTATGTCCAGGATGACAGCTTTTATCAGAGTACTGAATTCATCATGATCACTTTCAGAGTGAAAGAAATTGCTCTCCAACACAAAGTTTGGACAGTAAATAATCTCCCATTTTCCCCCTTGATGTTCTGGGAGACTGACTGGTCTAAGTATATTCCAAGTTACCAAAGCAAAGGGCAAAAATGGACAAGATGTTTTCAAAGATTCCAAAATTTGGGATGGAAATTCTTAGTGCAAATGCTTTTGAAGATAACAAGAGAGAGAAGCCAAAATTCTTGACAACTCAGAGTCAAAATACTTTCGGAGATACCACTGAAAGGCTGCACAACTCCAACCACAGCCACGGTCACACGTCAGAGAATCCAAAGCTGACTAAAGAGCAAATTTCAACCTTCTGAAAGAGAATTCACCTTTCCTCGATCTCTGATTTCACATAGTTGAACTTTTGCTCATGTCCTTTTTTTTTTTTTTTTAGTATAGTTGACACACAGTGTTACATTACTTTCAGGTGTAAAACAGTGATTCAACAAGTTTTGGTCATTTTATTTTAATCCATTAATACATAGATCTAGCCCATCAACAAGAGATTAAAAAATAACATGAGAAACTTCCTATGAAGCCTCCAGAAAAGATCACTCCCCATGTCAAGGAACTCAAGCCCTTTATTTCCCAAGTAAAATACTGAGTGTATAGAAGTTTGAATTAATGATGTCTAGAGCAAATCTTGTCCACAATATGCACTTGGTGTAAGTTGTATTTGGGGAATATGTCTCTTTTCATCCTGGATTAAGGATTTTGGTGAGCAGGAGCAGATCAGACTTCACTTTTGGCTCAGGAGCTGAGCTGGGTGAAACTCACCACTCCAACACTGTTTTCTGACAGTGGAATCAAGGGGAATAGAATGGATCATCTATAGACAAACTTCTCTCTCTCTCTCTCTCTCTCTCTTTAGTTTAGGAAATGCCTTACAGGAGAAAATTGTTTTTAGAAAAACAATAGGGATACGTTTATGAAAGCAACGTGTGAGGGCTTGGAGGAAAGGCAATCACAAATGCTGGAAAGTTCTCTTAAGGCTCATGATGTGTGCCCCTCAAGCCCACTGTGCTCCACTCAAACGTGGCTCATATTTAAAATAGTTTAGAGGTTTTCTTACTTCACACCAGAAAAAATATTTTTTATTTAAAATTTTATGATTTGCTCTACACATTACAATGTATTTTGCCAGCGTTTTACCATTATACATACAACTTGACACAAATATCTAGTAGTATGCCTGGATACATTAATTCTAGTGAATAATACCCATGGGAAAATACATAGTTTGTGAATTTGATTTTAGACATAAGAGAGAAACAAAATTGTACACTTTATTTAATCATCTGGGCAGTGACTCTTCTTTCTAAATCCCAGCTGAATCATGGAGCTGATTATTGGTGAGAAGCTTAGCAGCCCATGATGCCCAGAGTTCACTGTCATAATTGACAGAAATTTGAGCTGTTGGAACTTACTTAAGATCTCTTATTTACCTGACACCTTCAAGACTATATTCTAAAGTTTAACATTTCTTTCATTTGTTAAGGCAGAGGGTATAATACCCTCCTTATGGATAAAAAAGTTTATAAGAACAAAAGATTAATTGATTTGCCTACATTCTTTCATTCAGTTTGTTAATGGTACTAATGATGAAAATTATGAGTCTTTTGATAATGGGTTTTTGTTGTTCTCTCTAGACCAGTGTTTTTCAAAATAATTTTGACTGGGATCTATATAATAAAAATCACATTTCATAAACAACCCAATAAAATATACATCTACCAACTGTAAAAAAGAAAATAGCTTTATGAAGCAAAATTTAACATTTCTTCCTTCTTTTTCTTTCTTTTTCACATTTCTCTCTCTATATATTACTATTCTAGTCACTTAGTCTACTTCTTTCTTTTATAACCAAAATATTGGTTTTCCAACCCTTGAATGGGTCCAGATATACAGATTGAAAAACACTGCTTTAAATTTTACACCATCACATGCCTTTTCTGTTGTAATTTTGCTCTATTATTAAGTTTTAGGAGAATAAAGCAATCAGAAAGGCATGTCAATATTTTCCAGCAGAACTTTCTAAGGGACTGCCATTTTTCTGACTACTAACTCTCACTACTGTTTGGAGCTGTAATCTCATCCTATCCATACCCCCATGTCCTTTGCTTTTTAAAACAATGATGATATTATCTCAACAATTATTCTTATTTTTTAACAACTTGGAAAAATTAAACAGTTCTCAATTTTGCATAAGCTCTGTAAATTTTATTTGTTGTTGTTAAAAGTTTTGGTTAGTGTTGAAATGTTTATGTCTGTTGATATTTTTAGGTACTTGAAATCAGGATGTCTGAGAGCTGTGAAAAATGACCCTATTATCTACCTACTGCTAGTTCTGGGCTCTTATGTACTTCTGTATACATAACTATATCTCTAAAACACTGACTTTGCCAAAAGAATATAGCTGTTCTTCAATAAGGAACAATTGTTTTCCAATTTGGAAAAGCAAACTTGTCTGAGAAATATCCAGTATGATGAGGCTTGCCTTATGTAGTATTTTTTTGAGGGAAGGTGTTACTGATCTCTTTAAACCTACTGAAAGCTGCCAACCTGTGCTGTCCAAGAAGACAGATACGAGCCATATGTGGCTACTGAGCATTGAAATGTCAACAGCACAACTAAGGAACTGAACTTTAAAGTCATTTAATAAAAATTAATTTTCATTTAAATTTAAAAATTAGTACTTAGTTAATGGAAAAAATTTCACTCTGTTTTGGATAACCTAAGCATGTGAATCTATTGTTAATAAAATCTAATTACAGGTCAGGTTTCCAATGAAGATATAGCACACTTGAATTGAGATATGCTACGTGCAGAGGTGCAGAATACGCCCCAGATTCCAAGGACTTAAAACAAACAAACAGGGAGGAGTTAAGATGGCAGACTCCTACGGGGACCCTGGGCTTGCCTCAAGCTCACACACAGCTAGATCAAATGAAATCATCTTGAACACCTAGGAAATTGATCTGAAGATTGAGAGAACAATTTGCATAATTTGAGGGAAAGAACATGGCAATTGTGTCAAAGGAAAGAAAAGCCAAGCTACTGTACCATGGAGGGGGAGGAGCCCTTCCCACAGAGTGAAGAGAGAGGGAGCTAGAGAGAGCAGCAGTTCCTGTAAGAAAACATACCTCCTAGAAGTAGCTAGAGAAAAAGAGTGAAAACACGTGCAGGTGACCACACCAGAAAACTGTTCCCCAAAACCACTGATAGGTAAAAGGAGAGGGTTTCAGTACCTCTAGTTTATTATAAACAGCGGAGCACAGAGTTTGGAGTTTCAGAGGTCAGTGCCAGGCATGTTCTGAAAAGGAAGCAGGGCAGAGCCCTGGTAGGTCTGACAGTCCCCTGGGTCTCACAGATTCTCCTGCTTGAGGTGTATTTGGTGCAGGCAATATGGCCGCTTGGCAGGTAAAAGACCCAGCGAACACCATCAAGCTGCCCGGTTCACCCATATAGGAACAAAGACATGGGCTGAAGGCAGCAGACGCTGGTGCCAATTGTGTGTTGCAATTTACCATACTCAGCGCTGCTGCCACTGCATGGTCGTGTGACTGTTTCCTGGGACAAGCCACAGTGCAACAAGAGCCTCCTTCAGAGGATCAGCACAGGTGTAAGCCACAGGGGTCCCTGAAGTGTGGAGTTTTGAAGCATAGCTGCACCTGTGATAAAACCCAGGACAGAGGCACCACCTGGCAAGTGAACAGCTTGGATACAGGCAAGGTGAAGGTGAGGATCTGACAGAAGTTGGGGATATAGGGGTGACTGTGCCTCTGTGAGGGGGCGAGCTTCCTGCTCCAGAGACTACAGGGTGAGGGGAAGCCATTTTTACCCCTATCCCACCAGTACTGATCCACCTAAATGGGCTATACAACACCACCAGGTGGAGAATAGAGCAGTTACACTAAACCTTGCTCCCTGCACTCTCCAAGTACATCTCCACTAGGACAAGTTGGTCTGAGAATCAGAGCAGCAGGTACTTACCCCAAAGGACCAGCACAAATCCCTTCCACACACTAACTCTACTGATCATAGAGTGCTACAAAGTTTCAGCTCTAGGTGAAACTGGATCTAACTTCCTTTGGGTATTGTTTGTTTTGTTTTGTTTCTGTTGTTGTTTTTGTTTGTTTTTTCTTGGATACAAGAAAGAGCAAATTTTTGTTTCATTTTATTTCACTTTTTTAATTTTTAATTTTTTATCTATTTGGTTTTTTTTTTTTCAAGCGTCTCTTAAATAGACCAAAACACACCTAGGATCTAGTCTCTTTATAATTTAATTTTAATTTTATTTTATTATCACTTTTTTCCTTCAAAATTACAAGATGGAGGAATTCACTCCAAAAGAAAGTATAGAAAGAAAAGATGGCAAGGGATTTAATCAATACAGATACAAGTCAGATGTCTGAACTAGAATTTAAAAACAATTATAAAGATTCTAGCAGGGCCTGAAAACAGCACAGAGGACACTACAGAAACCCTTACTATAGAGATAAAAAAGCTAAAATCTAGTCAGGCCAAAATTTAAAATGCCATAACTGATATGGAAACCTGAATGGATCCCATTACAGTGAAGATGGATGAAGCAGAGGAATGAATTAGTGATATAGAATATAAAATTATGGAAAATAATGAAGCTGAAAACAAGAGGAAAACAAAGGTAATGGGTCAAAAACGTAGACTTAGGGAACTATGTGACTTATTAAAACAGAATACATTCATAACATAGGCGGCCCAAAAGAGGAAGAGAGAGAAAGAGGTGCAGAAGGTTTAGTTGAGCAAATTATAGCTAAAAAACTTCCCTAATCTGGAGAAGGACACAGACATCAAAACCCAAGAAGCACCAAAAGTTCTCATTAAATTCAACAAAAGGCAGCCATTGCCAAGGCATATCATAGTCTAATTCACAATATATATAGACAAGGAAAGATCCCTGAAAGCAACAAGGAAGATAAAAGACTTTATTATACAAGGGAAGACCGATCGGATTCTCAGCAGATCTGTCCACCCAAACTTGGCAGGCCATAAGGGAATGGCAGGATATAGTCACTGTGCTGAATAGCAAAAATATGCAGCCAAGAATACCTTATCCAGCAAGGCTGTCATTCAGAATAGAAGAAGAGACAAAGAATTCTTCAGACAAACAAAAACTAAAGGAATTCATGACCACTAAACATGCCCTGCAAGAAATATTGAGGAGGACTTCTTGAGTGAAGGAAAAAAAAAAAGACTGAAAGCAACAAAGACTAAAAAGGAACAGAGAACATCACCAGAAGCACCAGCTTTACAAGTAATACAATGGCACTAAACTCAAATCTATCAATATTCACCCTAAATGTAAATGGACTAAATGCTCCAATAAAAAGAAACAGGGTATCAGAATGGATTAAAAAGCAAGACCTATCTATATGCTGCTTATAGGAGACTCATTTTAGACCTAAAGGCATCAGGAAATTGAAAGTGAGGGGATGGAGAACCATCTATCATGCTAATGGACACCAAAAGAAAGCTGAAGTATCCATACTTATATCAGACAAACTAGATTTTAAACTGTACTGTAACAACAGATGAAGAAGAGAATTATATCATAATTAAATTATATCATAATTTGTCTATCCATCAAAAAGATCTAACAATTGTAAATATTTATGCCCTCAACTTGAAACACCCAAATATATAAATCAATTGATAACAAACATAATGAAACTCATTTACCATAATACAATAATAATAGAGGACTTTAATACTCCCACTTACGGACAGATCATCTAAGCATAAAATTAACAAGGAAATGACACACTGGACTGGATGAACTTAATACATATATTCAGAACATTTCATCCCAAAACATTCTTCTCAAGTGCATATGGGACATTCTCCAGAATAGGTCACATAATGGCTCACAAATCAGCCCTCAACCAGTACAAAAAGATTGAGATCATATCATGCGTATTTCAGACCACAATGCTATAAAATCTGAAGTCAATCACAGGAAAAAATTTGGAAATTCCACAAATACATGGACGTTAAAGAACATCCTATTAAGAATAAATGGGTTAACCGGGGGCATCTGGGTGGCTCAGTCAATTAAGCATCCAACTTCAGTTCAGGTCAAGATCTCGCGGTCTGCTGTCCATGGGTTGAGCCCCATGTTGGGGTCTGTGCTGACAGCTCAGAGCCTGGAGCCTACTTCCAATTCTGTGTTTCTCTCTCTCTGTGTCCCTCTCCCGTCTCTCTCTATTTCAAAAATAAATAAACATTAAGGAAAAACATTGAAAGAAAAATAAATAGGTTAACCAGTAAATTAAATAGGGAATTAAAAAAGTACATGGAAGCAAGTGAAAATTAAACCATGACAGTCCAAAACCTGTGGGAAAAAAATGCAGTCTAAAGAAGGTAATATATTGAGGTACAAGTGTACCTCAAGAAGCAAGAAAGGTCTCAAGTACAACCTAACTTTACACCTAAAGGATCTAGAAAGGAACAGCAAATAAAGTCTAAAGGCAACAGAAGAAGGGAAGTAATAATGATCAGAGCAGAATAAGCCACATAGAAACAAGAAAAACAAGAAAAATTTCACCTCTCAATGAAATTAAGAGGTGGTTCTTTGAAAGAACTAATACAATTGATAACCCCGTAGCCAAACTTATCAAAAATAAAAGAAAACGGACCCAGATAAATAAAATCACAAATGAAAGGGTAGAGAACACAACTAACATCACAGAAATACAAACGACTATAAAAGAATATTATAAACAATGATATGCCAACAATTTGGGCAATCTGGAAGAAACGGATAAATTCCTAGAAACATACAAACTACCAAAACTGAAACAGGGAGAACCAAAGCTTGAACAAACCCATAGCCACCAAATAAATTCAAACAGTAATCAAACATCTCCCAATAAGCAAAGACCAGGACCAGATGACTTCCCAGAAAATTCTACCAGATATTTTATTTTATTTTATTTTATTTTATTTTATTTTATTTTATTTTATTTTATTTATTTTTATTTATTTATTTTTTTACAAATAGTTTATTGTCAAATTAGTTTCCACATAACACTCAGTGCTCATCCCCACAAGTGCCCTCCTCCATGCCCATCCCCCCTCCCCCCCACATCCATCAGTCCTCAGTTTTTGTCAGCATTCAAGAGTCTGTCATGGTTTGCCTCCCTCCCTCTCCCCCACCATTTCCCCCCTTCTTCTCCCCCATGGTCCTCCGTTAAGTTCCTCCCAATCCTCCTATACAAGCAAACATATGATATTTGTCCTTCTCTGCCTGACTTATTTTGCTCAGCATAACACCCTCAAGATCCATCCATGTTGCTACACATGGCCAGATTTCATTGTTTTTCATTTCTACCAGATATTTAAATAAGGGTTTATACATATTCTTCTCAAACTGTTCCAAAAATAGAAGGAAACAGAAGGAAAACTTCCAAACTCATTCTACACAGCCAGCATTTTTTATTCCAAAGTCAGACAAAGACACCACTAAAAAAGATAATTATGGGCTAATATCCCTGATGAACATGGATACAAAGATTCTTAACAAGATACTAGCAAATCAAATTCAACAGTACATTGCAAGAATTATTTACCACAATGAAGTGGGATTTGTTCCTAGGCTGCAGGACTGGTTCAATATTAGCAAATCAATCAATGTGATTGATACACCACATTAATAAAAGAAAGGATAAGAACCATATTATCCTTTCAATAAATGCAGAGAAAGCATTTGCACAAATACAGCATCAATTCTTGATAAAAACCTCAACAAAGTTGGGATGGATGGATCATACCTCAACATCATAAAGGTCATATACAAAAAACCCACAGCTAATATCACCCTCGATGGGAAAAAACAAAGAGCCTTTCCCTATGATCAGGAACAAGACAAGGATGTCCACTCTCACCATTACCATTTAACATGGTACTGGATATCTTAGCCTCAGCAATCAGACAACAACAACAACAACAACAACAAATTAAAAGCATCCAAATCAGCAAGGAAGGAGTCAAGCTTTCATTGTTTGCAGATGACATGATACTTTATGTAGAGAATCTGAAAGACTCCACCAAAAAATTCCTAGAACTAGTACATGAATTCAGGAAAGTCACAAGATATAAAATCAATGTACAGCAATCTGTTGCATTTCTATACACCAATAACGAAGTAACAGGAAAAGAAATCCAAGAGTTGACCCCATTTTCAATTGCATCAAAAACAAATTCCTAGGAATAAACCTAACCAAAGATGTAAAATATCTGTACTCTGAAAACTATAGAAGACTTATGAAAGAAATTTGAGGACACAAAGAAATGGAAAAGCATTCCATGCTCATGGATTGGAAGAACAAATACTGTCAAAACATCTATATTCCCCAAAGCAGTCTAAACATTATATGCAATCCCCATCAAAATACCACCAGCATTTTTCACAGAGCTAGAACCATCCTAAAGTTTGTATAGAATCCAAAAGACCCCAAAGAAGACCAAAGCAATCTTTAAAAAGAAAAACAAAAATTGAGACACCATGATTCCAGATTTCAAGCTATATTACAAAGCTGTAGTCATCAAGACAGTATGGTATTGGCACAAAAACAGACACATAGATCAGTGGAACAAAATAGAAAACCCAGCAATGGAGCCAAACTATATGACCAACTCATCTTCAACATAGGAGGAAAGAATGTCCAAAGGGGGAAAAAAAGTATCTTCAACAAGTGGTGCTGGGAAACTGGACCAATTGCTTATAGCATACACAAAAATTAATTCAAATGGATAGAAGACCTAAATGTGAGACAGGCAACCATAAATATCTCAGAGGAGGACATAGGCAACAACCTCTTTGGCCTCAGCCACTGCAGCTTCTTACTAGACACGGCTCTGGAGGCAAGGTAAACAAAAGCAAACATGAAATGTTGGGGCTTCATCAAGATAAAAAGCTTCTGCACAGCAAAGGAAACTATAAACAAAACTAAAAGGCAGCCCCTGGAATAGAAGATGATATTTTTAAATGACATTATCTGATAAAGAACATCCAAAGTCTATAAAGAACTTATCAAACTCAACACCCAATAATCTACTTAAGAAATGGACAGAAGACATGAATAACCACTTTTCCAAAGAAGACATCCAGATGGCTAACAGACACATGGAGAGTGTCTCAACATCACTTATCATCAGGGAAATGCAGATCAAAACCATGATGAGACACCACTTCGCACCTGTCAGAATGGCTAACATTAACACAAAAAACAACAGGTGTCGGTGATGATGCAGAGAAAGGGGTCCATCTTCCACTACTGGGGGAAGGCTAACTTGTGCAGCCACTCTGGAGAACAGTATGGAGGTTCCTCAAAAAATTAAAAGTAGAACTAGCTTACAATCCAGCAATTGCACTACTAGGTATTTACCCAAAGGATACAAAAATATAGATTTGAAGTCTGTGTATAGCAGCCTTACCAAAAATAGCCAAACTGAGAAAGATTCCAAATGTCCATTGACTCATGAATGAACAAATAAAATATGGTACACACACACACACACACACACACACACACACACATACACACACTGGAATATTACTCAGTCATCCAAAAGAATGAAATCTTGCCATTTGCAATGATGTGGACAGAGCTAGTATATATTATGTTAAGTCAGTCAAAGAAAGGCAAATACCATATGATGTCAATTATATGTGGAATTTAAGAAACAAAACAGATGAACCCATGGGAGAATGGGGGGGGGGGAAGAAAAGGGGAAACAAACCATAAGAGACTCTCCAGGATAGAGAACAAAAAGGGTTGATGGGGGGAGGTGGGTGGGAGTATGGGCTAGATGGGGGATGGGTATTAAGGAGGGCACTTGTTACGAGGAGCACCGGGTGTTATATGTAAGTGATGAATCACTGAATTCTACTCTTGAAACCAATATTGCACTGTATGTTACCAAAGTAGAATTTAAATAAAAAATTGAAAAATAAAAACAAAACAAAACAAAGAAGAATGTAAAATCCGGTTAAAAATTCTTTATGTTGATTTCATGTCAAAAGAATAATACTTTTGATATATTGAGTTAAATGAAGTATAAAGCATATAATTAAAGTAAATGTCACAATTTCTTTTTACTGTTTTAGAGCTACATGCAAACTTAAAAGTGCATATGTGGCTGTATCTATTGATGTATCTGTTGGACACCACTTTTATAGACCCTTCCCCATTTTGCACACATGCCCCATATCAAAATACTTCATGTAATTCAATACTAGTAGATTCTTTGAAGCCTAATCATAACCTCTGTCCAGGTATCTCAAATAAAAAGCCATGTCTTATCACTATATCCTTTGTACAGAGATGGAAACTGGATCTCTGCGAAGTTTAGTGACTTAAAGTAGGTCAGCTAGTAAGTGTTGAAGCTGGAGTAAAACCAGGTTTGATTGCTTTCATTATGTTCTCGTAATTAGCAACTAAGTATATAAATACTAATCTTAACTGCCTGGCTCCTTTATTAATTTTTCAGTGATTTTTTTAAATGTTTATTTTGAGAAAGAGAGTGCACAAGCAAGGGAGGGGCAGAGAGAGAAGGAGAGAGAGAATCCCAAGCAGGCTCAGTGCTGTCAGTGCAAAGCCTGACACAGGACACGATCCTGCAAACCATGGTATCATGACCTGAGCCAAAATCAAGAGTTGGAGGTTTTACTGACTGAGCCACCCAGGTGCCCTTTTAAATGATTTTTGTATGAGAAAGATAAACAAATACCAGACCGCATGGAATTTTAAAATGATGTGAGGACTTTGAAAATGATTATCCCTATTTGAAACGTACCATTACAAAGGCCCAGTTAGCAAATTTAAAATACATAGAAGTACATCAAGACCATACTTTATTTACCAAAAGATATCCTGTTTTTTACTTGTAACAGCACTGAGATGGACACGGTGGGGAGCAATTGAGGCACTGAAAGCCCAGTGTGGCTGGAGTATGGGGCAGAGTGGACGGATAACACTCCCCAGTGTGGCTGGGGAGGTCGACAAAGGCAAACTGTGACACGGGCTGTCATAGACATTTTGTCCCAAACCCAAGAAGCCAGGAAATATATTTCTGGGTTAAGACTCCTTGGGTTCTCACAAGAAAAATGCGGACCCCCTGACTAGTTCCAAAGCCTTTAAACTTGCCCTCTACTCATTTTATAGATTACTGCAAGGTTACTCTTCCCAGAGCGTCCATCTACTTGGAATGCCTGTCCGTCTATGTCTGTATATCCTAAATAGTGTCTTTTGCGGTCTCATGCCACTTCTTACAGAGACTTCTCTGACCTCACAGACGACAATGATCGTATCATTTTCTTATTTCATAGAAAGTTTTCCTTATTTCTCTTATAATGCTTATCATATTCTCAGACCAATGTTTCCAAGTTGTGAATAGTAACCCACTTATAACTCACATGAGCCCCACATTGGGCTCAGTGCTGACGACTCAGAGCCTAGAGCCTGTTTCAGATTCTTGGTCTCCCTCTTTCTCTGCCCCTCCCCTGTTTGTGCTGTGCCTCTCTGTATCCTTCAAAGCTAAATAAATATTTTAAAATGTTTAAAAATAAAATGCCAGAGTGCATTTTTTGTAATAATTTGTGTATACTGTTTAACAAAAGTACAGTATTTTCATGCTGAAAAATTTTAAGGAACACTGTTAACTAGAATGTATTTTTTTCTTGAGGACATGTGCTGGATGGTATTCATCTTTGTAAAAAGTGTCGAGCAGAGTACAAAGCATTGAAAGATATTTGCTCATGTATGCATCATAGTTTTCTGTGTTCCTATTATTTCCCTGATTAGACTGAATAAGTCTAAATACATCAATCATCACAAAAATGTGAATGTGGTAGATCACTTATAAAAAAATAAAATAAATGAGTAATAAACATTTCTGTGCATTTCAAAAAAGGAATCAACATTTATGGACTGCTTATTTACTAAACATACCTCAAACCTCAATTATCTAATTAAATGTATCTACTTTGTGTTCTAATTAAATATCTACGTAATTCTGATTGTCTCCACTTTAGAAATGAAGAAACTGATCAGGCCAAATATCTTAGGTTGGTCTACCCAGGAAAAAGATAGATTCTTGTCTTCATGCAGGCTCTTATAGCAAAATATCATGGGCTGGATGATTTATAAACAACATATTTCTCACAGTTCTGGAGAATGAGAAGTCCAATATCAATTGCCTACCAATTCTGTGTCTGGCTGGGGTCTGCTTCCTTGTTCAAAGGCAGCACCCTCACATGTTGGAGGGGAAGAGGGAGCTCTATGGAATCTCTCTTATAAGGGCACTAATCCCATTTATGGGGCTCCACCCTCATTCTCTAATCACTTCCCAAAGGCCCACCTCCAAACACCATCACACCGAGGGTTAGGCTTCAACATATGGATTTGGAAGGGATACACAAAAATTCAGTCCATAGTAACTCTGAAGCAGAGATTGGCATCCAGGAGGTGTATTGGCCAAGATACTGTTGCCAGGAAGAGAAATCCATACCTGTGGCATGGGTTGATTTGGGGCAGATTGAGTCATCGCTCCCATCATAGTAAAAAGTATTTAATGTAACCAAATTACACACTGGTGGTAGTTTCCTTAGAGGATGGTGCCATACTGGGTGCATGGCTTTCATTTCTGCTGGTGGCAGTTTGGCTATTTGGTGGCAGTAATAATAGACCAGCCTTGAGGGTGGGAATCCATGTTTGATTCCAGGCATGACCTCCATTCCTGAAATCATGGCTAATTATTTCCTGAATTCATTTTTCCAGCACTGGAGTGGCCACTGGTAGAGACTAACAGTGGCTGGCTGAGTCATTTTGTCTACTTCATTGTTTAGTGCTTCTCCCATGGTGGGTGCTCGCTAATTGGTGCTGACACATGATAAAAAATCCTCATACTTCGTGCCTGCTTCCATAGGTCTCTACGCAGGCTGCTTCTCCAGAGTACCTTGCCCTCTAGCTTCTAGGTCCTTGCCTGGAAAGCAATGATATGAAGCTGTTCCCTTGAGTCTATGTATATTCTTACCTCAGGCCATTTCCCTTTCCACACAAAGCAGATGACCAAGTATAGTGTCCAAAATTTTGCCCATTTGAAGCTTTCCCCCGAGCATTGTCTTCCTGCTTACACTTATATATTTAGCTAGCCCATTCATGAATAAATCTTGATCTTTTTTTTTTTTTCTTTTTTTTTGGTCAAGCAAGTCATAACGGACTACCTGTGCAAGTAGAGTGTCAGCTAAGAAAGAGACAATAGTGGTGGATACATGGGGAACTGGTGTTCCTGCATGTACTATGCCATTTTGTTTTTGTTGGGCTTCACAACCCAACTCATTTTGGACATCCATCACTGGCTGCATTGTTCCTTGATGTTCTGAGATAAGATGCTCCATCCCTACCAGCCTAGTGGCATGCCAGGAGCTGTTTTTCAAGTGATATTTAATTCTCTGCACTATCTGGCATTATCTGGCCATGATCCAAACCCCCAAAGACCTAGATCTCTAATACCATAGAGTCTGCTAGGTTATGCTGGCCAAGCGGTGAGGCTATTTCACTGCAACCATAACCTACTGTAGAGCTCATTACTGTTCTAGACTTCTCTCAAAACTGGCATACTTTCATCATTCTTGGTATATTCTGGGACACTATTCCCACCACACGTAGGTACTATAACATTAAGTACAGGATTTTTAGGGAGCCGGTGTGGCTCAACAGCCCACAGCTTTAACTTACGCACTACCTTGCCTCTGTAGGATAAAGAGCTAAATACGATGACTTACAAAATAGAAGGATATAAGAAAACAAAAAGTGAAAATGCAGATGTAGCACTCTTTTTTCAAAAAAATTTTAACATTTATTTATTTTTGAGAGAAAGAGGGCATGAGCAGGAGAAGGGCAGATAGAGAAGGAGGCACAGAATCGGAAGCAGGCTCCAGGCTCTGAGCTGTCAGCACAGAGCCCAATGCGGGGCTGGAACTCACAAGCTGTGATGACAACCTGAGCTGAAGTTGGACACTCAACCGACAGCCACACAGGTGCGTCCAGATGTAGTATCTTAATATTAAGGTAAAATTTAAGACAAAGTATTAACAGGGATAAAGAAGGATTAATAACATTGTTAACATGAAAAATACACTAAGATATAACAAACATGAATCTTTAGATACTAAACAATATAGCTTATAAAGCAAATTAGGAGATGCCTTATATCTAGTCTTGCATGTAAGGTGCTTGTAGTCTCCGCTTCATCCTGACAACAATTAAAAAGTTGGACAAAGAGAAAAATCGACTCATTTTAGATCCATAGGAGAAATGAGATCACAGTGTGCACTGCCCACAAAGCTGGAGAGACAGACAAAATACAGAGAATTATAAGTTTACTGGAGCAAAAATCCCCAACTAGAAACCTCTGTGGGAACCAGTACCAAAGTATGTAAACATGAATTATAATTGATAAATTTCCAGAGACTAGGTCTAGAAAACTCTGTGCATTAAAAACACCAGGGGTAGAGAACACACTTGTGAGTTTTATCTCCTGGAGCTCTACCAGGTTTTAACTGCGAAGATCAGAGAAGGATCCCCTCTTGCTTCCATAAGGGAGAAAGGGAAAAGAAATAATTTGGAAATTTGCCAGAAGGTTCTGTAAAGAGGCCTACCTTCAAGGGAAATTGTTTAACTGGAGTCTAATTCCTGAATTTTTACCAGGGCCTAACTGACCTGGGGGAAGGGAAATACTGAACTCTAGCTTCCTCTAGCCAACCTGTCCTACCTAAGAAATCCTTGTGAATTTCACAACCAAGAGACACAGATTACTAAGAGATTGAACTTAATCATAGGACTATAGAACACTTTCCCTCCCCCTACACCTTACTCCCTTATTACTAAAGGCCTATTTATTAAAGTTTCTTTCACCCAGGCAGTGGAAATACCTCAAAGAGACAAACTGATTAGTGGAACAGAATAGAGGGTCCAGAAATAGATCCAGATTCATCAAATCAACTGATCCTTAACAAGGGAGCAAAGATAGTCTTTTCAAAAATGGTGCTAAAATAACTGGACATTGTATGTCAAAAAAAAAAAAAATCTAGACCCAAACTTTACACCCTACACAAGTCTTAACTCACAATAAATCATTGGACTGTATGTAACAACAGTCAACAAAACCTGAAAAATAGCAATACATCCAAGAAAGTAGAAAGGTGTTGTTAATAAAACATGAATAAGAGAAGACAGTAACATTGATTTTTAGAAAACAGGTTTCTTAGATAACTTCAAAGACATAAAAAGACGAATACTTGGTAAGCATTTTAAAAGCTTCATGACCTCCCTAATAATCAAGATGATTTAAAATTAAATCAGCAATGCCGTCCTTTGTCTACTCACCAGATTACTAAATTCATGTTTAATAAAGTCAAATATTGGAGAGGATAAATGGAAACTGGTATGCTAATACACTGCCTAAGGGCATGTAGTTTGATAATCTTATTTCTAAAGGATTATTGGGAAGTATTTCCTTAAAAGTTTTGGGAAAATGTGGTATCCGAATCAGCAATTCTTTCTTTTTTCTATCCCAGGATATCATTGGCAATCACACGCCTTCAGTTTTGTTTATAGTGGAACAAAATAGAAAGCAGCCTGTGTGTCTGATAGAGAAACTCGTAATTAAATTATTATCTTCATAATAATACAATGGGATAATATGTAGTGGTAAGAAAGGAACAAGTTAGATCTGTGTATTTTGACTTAAAAAGAACCTCAATTCGGGGCGCCTGGGTGGCTTAGTCGGTTAAGCGTCCGACTTTCACTTAGGTCATGATCTCGCGGTTTGTGGGTTCGAGCCCCGCGTCGGGCTCTGTGCTGACTGCCAGCTCAGAGCCTGGAGCCTGTTTCTGAGTCTGTGTCTCCTCTCTCTCTGACCCTCCCCTGCTCACGCTGTCTCTCTCTCCTAGAAATAAATAAAAATATTAAAAAAAAAAAAAAGAACCTCAATCCAATTTGCATTAGAAAACATGGATATTGCAAAACCAGTCTTATGTGTGGTATGACACTCTTGTAAAAATATGTAAGAAAGTTATATAGTACGAAAGCGTGGTGGAAACTCTGTGGAAAGTGATGCATTCAAGTGATGATGGTCACCACTGAAGGAACTAGATGGGGGATGGCCGAAAGAGTGCATTTTATTTGTAGTGTGTGGATTTTTTATATCTACCATGACTTTCCAATACACTCAAAAATAAAATGTAATGAAATTCAAACTAAGGAGAAATGAAAAAGAAAACAAATTAAAATTTTTATTTTGTTTAAAATGAAAAGTAAAATTTATTGAGTTTGAAGTGTTTTTGTCTTAGTAGTTTATTTAACAATCCTCATAACGATTCTGTGAATCAGGTACTGTTTTTATCCCCATTCTAAAGATTTAGAGAAGCACAGGGAATTTAAGTAGGACCAGATGAGATAGCAGTTTCCGTTCTTAATATGTTTAAGAGGGAAAGAAATTAAAATGTAGACAGCGTTAAAAGTGGGCAGGCTCTTCTAGGGAAATATTTATTCAGGACCATTCCTGAGAGGTTTCTATAAACAGTATAGGAGAATATCTGGTCCAATGGAAAACTCTAACATAGACCTGATGATATAAAACTTAAGATTTGGCCCAGCTCTGAAGGTGAAGGAAAGATCTTATGTACCTGCCACAAACTGCTATTTCCTCATTTCATTATATATTTGGATTAAGCTGATTTAGGACAAAAAGAAGCCTCATGGTTATCCCTACACTTAAATTACAGTCTTTTCTCAAACTGTTTACTTGCATCTGTCTGCGCAATTCAGGAATCCACTTCCCTCCACCAATCTGGTAATAAATGTGGGTGATTAGTCTAGAGAGCTTTCTAGTGTTCGGTAAGCAGTGCCCATAGATACATCACATGGCGGAACCAATAGAAAGAGCAGCACACACATCCCAAGGCCACAGGTAGTACTGTCACCCCTCTCTGCTCCTGCTTTTGCTTTGTATTCCTTTCTGTTGTCTCTGGGCTTTTTGCCATTTACTTCCTTTTAGCTAATCATCCTTTCCAGATCTGGTTTAGCAGTATCCACTCCTGGTAAACCTACTTAGACCATCTCCTCTGCTCAGCTTCCTTCCCTACCCGACCAGTGTCCCATGAGTAGACTATGTGTTACGTATTTTCTGCGAAATGCTGATGGAGTGGACAAGCATAGAAATTTTACCAATCTCCTCCCTGATCCAGTCTTCCCAACAGTGGCTCTCGTAGAAGTTATCATTGTTTGCACTGTACTCACTTGCTGAGCAATACGTACCAACATTTTCCATATGCAAGGCACACTGTACGTGTGTATGAGGAAAAGAAAAACTTTTAGAAGATCCTTTCTATACCTGGTGAATGAATGATGGACAGATATAAGAGTAAAACACGGACAAAATCACTGCTATAGAGACAGAGACAATCAAGTGCATGGATAACGTGAGATGTATAATCTTCTTAGAATCAGCAAAATGTTCTGATTGTGTGCCATGTTTTCCATAATGACATGTTACTCTATAATTACACTTTATTACAAATGGTTTCTCAGAATTTTATGAATTTGTAGGACAATAAATAAACAAGAAAATAATTCAGCAGGACAAATGAGACTGCGGTGGATTTTTCCCTGGAATGCACATTTACACCATTTTTCTTTCCAAACCACATTGTGCATTTGATTCTTTTAAAAATGTGTGAAGGAACCAAAATGACAGGTTAGTCTGGATGTGATATTGCTCTTGGAGCGATTTATGTGATTTTTTTTTAACTCTTTGATCTTAAGTCAAGTTCACCAACCATAAATCCTAGAACAAAACCAACAGGGCAAGAGAGGTTTCATGGTTGAAATATACATCAATACTTCCTAATGTTCTAAAAATCATCTTTTTTCTGATAGAAAACTTTTTTAAAGACAAAAATTAAAATCCAAGAATCATGAGTGATTTGTACCAACATGTTCTTAGTATGCTTGAAAATGAAAATCGGGGGAAATGATAAAATGGGTGAGAATGTTTAACAATCAACCTTGTTGAACATTTTGATCTCCATTGTTGAAAGACCAAATACACTTTCAAAGTAGAGCTGGCTACAGATGAAATTGTGATAGGAGAAAATGTTGTTTTTGATGTTACCATTCTCCAAACTGGCCAAGGATTTCTTTATTCCTGTTCTTTCAGCCTTTCAGTAAAATCTTTTCTCCGGAAAGAGATTCATTTATCACATTACTTCAGTTTACAGATACTTCAGCAAAGTATTACACTAGGCGTTGTGTGTGTGTGTGGGGGGGTGCAAGTTTGAACAAGCGTTAGCAATTCTATTCTTGAAGAACTTCCAGAATCACCTAGAACAAAATCTAGGTATGTGACAAGAAAACAAGTTCAGTGTTACCAGAAGGATGGTGTATGGTTGGCATGATTGAGAGGGCGTCAGAACAGAGAAATACTTTTGATGGATCTCGAAGAAGAATCAATTGCACGTTGATAAACAAATACACCAAGAATGAATAAATAAATAAGTATATTCTCAGTGTTAACACTAAATATGAAGCATTACTCCAAGTGGAAAGAACATCAGGGTAAAGCAGCACATGTCTACAGAGGGTGTTAGGTACATAAAACTGAACATAGGAAATTGAGGCACAAATGAAGAGGCACCTGAGTGTTTGAGTGGAGGTTTCAGATTCCCGGGACTGAAGGTCTGTTTTAGGGAAACGCTGATGGTTTATTAAGAGATAATTAGCAAGATGAATGTTATGCTTTTGGAAGACTAATTTCATAGCCCTGCAAAATGGGTGGAAGGAAGAGAACATTTTTGGAAGAGATGCCATTTTGAATGGCTACCGAGGCAGCCCATGTAGCCATGTGATCAGAGCGCATGTGTGGCAATGCGAAAGTCAGGCTGTCTCTAAAAGAACCAGAAAGAAAATTTGACAGAATTTAGCACTGCCCACATCTTCTTCCAGTTGCTACTTAACATCCCGATTCATATCTCTGTTTGTTCTCTGCCATCTTTATCATCATATATAATTTTATCAGTGGCCTTTAACATTTTCAGCCCTGTCCACTGAAGCTACCAACTTCTCTTATCTCTCTCTACTCCCAAATGAGAAATCCACTTTAACTAGATTTGATTTTTACCATCCCAGCTAAGTCTCTAGGTCTTTCCCTAATCTGCCCACTTCCCTGCATTTTTCTGCTCTACTAAAATTTGCAGATACATTTCCTCAGATAGCTCCCCCCTTCCTTCCAATTCAATAGCATTTACTGTCATCCATGGTTGCAATTGCATTTGTAGGCATTTATTGGTGCTGACTGTATATTTAACCTTTATTCCCTATCCTGAGAATAGGGTGATTTTTAGTAACTAATGCATGAACAAGCTCCCATGTGCATATCTACTATGTAGGATAAGTGTATCTTTAACTGATAAGTGGAAAATGATAATGGTGAGAGAGCGGATAAAAGTATAAAATACCGTCATACTTGTATGTCTTTTAATCTGAGAAATATCATGTTTGTCAGGTCATTCAGTGCTGTGCTATGTTGAATAACACATTCCTAGAAATTTATCTAAAACCAGATGTGAGGAACTTGAACTGTGGGTCTGAAAGTGAAAAAGGGGATTCTATTCTTAGAGAACTAAAATGCATTTGAAAAATCCCTACTTTAGCATCTTTGCTTTTAGATATGATATTCCACGACTGGCCTGTGGATTTTCTTATAGAGATTTGAATTTTATTCCTTCAATTGAACACTGAAGCATTGCCTTAATTTCAATAAGTATCCAGCTGTGAATGAATATTTTTTTGCTTCTTGCACCCCTTACGATGTCTACATTTGCCTCAGTAATAATTGTTGTGACAATCTGTTTCCCACTAGGGTTGGCACTTTTAGTGTTCAATTCCACATGTTTTTGTATATAATAGTATTAAAGAAAAATGCAATGAAATTTCTGATTAATTGAACAATTTCAATTTGATCTACCAATATGGTAACTGGATTTTAACAAACCATAGGCTGCTAGACATCAAACTTTTGGGGGAATAGTCTTCAACATCTTTGCAAGTTCTAGTTTTGTATAAGGAAAGTGCTTTAAGTATATCAATATATAACACCAAAAATTTAAGTTGTTGAAATCGAATATACAAAAAATAAGCCTTCTCTCTAAAAAGGTGGCACACATTGTCTTGAAAAAAATATGTATGAATCAAAGAACAGTTGGGGTGCCTGGTGGCTCAGTCGGTTAAACGTGATCTCACAGTTTGTGGGTTCAAGCCCCACATAGGGCTCTGTGCTGACAGCCAGCTCAGAACCTGGAGCCTGTTTCGGATTCTGTGTCTCCCTCTCTCTCTGACCTTCCCCTGCTCACGCTCTCTCTCTCTCTCTCTCAGAAAAAAAATTTAAAAAAAAACAAAGAACAATAGAGCAAGGAGGGGTTTTAACAATTATCTTGCACAAAAGCCTGTTTTGTTTTACAAATGAATAAAGTGAGGCCCAGCGAGGTAGAGAGATTGGCAGGAAATAATGTTCCTTGTAAGGCTTATAATGGATGTGTGCTATAGTAAGCAGGAAGAAAAGAACTTGCTTTTACTTTTTTTATATGAACCAACCTTGCAATTTTAATCTTTTAAATTGGATTTTTCCTAATTGTGGTAAAATACACATTAGGTAACTTTGACCATCTTAACCATTTTTTTCCTAGATTTGATTTTAAGCACTCATGTCTTGAGTCTCTGCCACAGTGTGTAAGGCACAGCTTTGAAATGGGCACCATGCCTTGCTATGTGGAGTACCGCGGGGGTGGGGGGTGTGTCTTTAACAGATCAGAAGACTTTAGTTTTCATAAATGTCAACATCATTTTCTTTCTGTCCTGATCCTGATTTTGGTGTTGTGTAGGAAGTCATCACAATGCCCTAAGTCACCTAGATTTTCTCCTACACTTTCTTCTATAAGTTTTATAGTTTTGAAATTTGCATTCTGGTCTATGATCCATTTGGAGTTAAATTTTGTGAAAGTTTGAATACTATGTCCAGATTAGCTTTTAGAAAATATGAAGGTATCAGCATCATTGTCAAGAGGATAATCCTTTCTCTATTGAATTTCAGCTCTGCTCCTCTGTCAAAGATCAGTTGACTATATTCATGTGTTTATTTCTGAGCTTTCTATGCTGTTCCATTGATCTATTTATCTCGTCTTTCACCAAGACTATCCCGTCTCCATTACTTAAATGTTATAGTAGTATTTAAACCTAATAGTGCCAGTCATCCAAGTTGGTTCTTTAATATTGAGATAGGTATTTTAGGCATTTTGTCTTTCATTATAAACTTCAGATTTAGTCTGTCCACAGACAGTCCACAAAGTAACTTGCTAATATTTTGGTTGTGCTGAATCTGTAGATCAAGTTGGGAAGAACTGATCTCCTAATGATGCTGAATCTTCATATACATAAACACAGAATTTCTCCCCATTTATTTAGGTCTTCTTTAATTTCTTGTGCCATAATTTTGTATTTTGCCTCATATAGATCTTATGCATATTTTCTTAGATTTATGTCTAAGTGTCTTAAGGTCTCCCTCAAGTGTGTTGTTTTTAATTTCAAGTTCCAATAGTTCAGTGCTGGTGTAGAGGGTGTATGGTGTATGCTGGGTGCATGTATGAATATCTTGTAAATTACAACTTTACTGTAATTGTATATTACTTCTAGGAGGGTTTTGTATCAGGCTTTGGCACGTTCTACATTTATCGTCTACAATATAGCTTTCTTCTCTTATTTTTATTATTTCTCTTTCATACTCGCCCTAGGTATAAATTATTATTTCCCTAACTTCCCATGATGGAAGTTTGATTACTGATTTTCAATCTTTCTTCTTTTCTAATAAATGTATTCCATGCTGTAAATTTCCCTCTAAGCAATGCTCTCACTGCATCCCACAAATTTTGAGAAGGTGTGTTTTAAACCTTGTATAGTTCAAATTTTCATAAAAAGGTCTCTTGAGGCTTCCTTTATCTATGTGCTCTTTAGAAATGAGTGCTTAATAGCCATATATTGGGGATTTTCCAACTGTTACGGGTTTTTAGTTTAATTCTAATTGTGGTTAGAGAACATACTGTGTACAATTTCTTTTTTTTAACTTTTTAAAATGTTTTTATTTATTTCAGAGAGAGAGAGAGAGAGAGACGGTATGAGCAGGGGAGGGTCAGAGACAGAGGGAAACACAGAATCTGAAACAAGCTCCAGACTCTGAGCTAGCTGTCAGCACAGAGCCCGATGCGGGGCTTGAACCCACAAACAGTGAGATCATGACCTGAGCTGAAGTCAGACACTTAAGCGACTGAGCCACCCAGGTGCCCCTACAATTCCTTTTTTTAAAAATATAGTTTATTTATTTTTCAGACAGAGAGATAGAGCATGAGTAGGGGAAGGACAGAGAGAGAGGGAGACACAGAATCTGAAACAGGCTCCAGGCTCTGAGCTGTCAGCACAGAGCCCGATGCGGGGCTTGAACCCACAAACCAGGAGATCATGATCTGAGCCAAAGTCAGACACTTAACCGACTGAGCCACCCAGGTGCCCCACTGTGTATGATTTCTATCCTTTGAAATTGGGTATCTTTATGGCCTAGAATGCAGTCTATCTTGGCATTTGAGAAGAATTTGTACTGTTGTTGGATAGAAAATTCTATACCAGTCCCTTAGATCAAGCTGATCATGGTGCTATTCAAGTCTACTGTGGCCTTGCTGATTTTCTATCTGCTTGATATAACAATAATTAAAGAAGAATGTTGCATTCTCCAGATATAATAGTGGATTTGTCTATTTTTCCTTGCAGCTCTATCATATTTTGCCTTATGTATTTTGATCCTCTCTTGTTAGGTGCATATACATTAAGGACTGCTAGCTTCTTGGCATATTGAGTTTTTAAAAATTAGTATGTGGTGTCTCTCTTTTTACCTGATAATTTTCCTTGTGCTGAAGTCTGTTTTGTATGAAATTAATATTGCTAGGCCAACTTTTTATTATTAGTGTTAGTATGACACATATTTCTCCACTTCTTCTCACCTGTGTCTCTATATTAAAAGGGGGACTCTTAAAACAACATACAGTGGGGACTTTATTTTAAAGGC
Organism: Hyaena hyaena; assembly: GCF_003009895.1. Taxonomy (NCBI): domain Eukaryota; kingdom Metazoa; phylum Chordata; class Mammalia; order Carnivora; family Hyaenidae; genus Hyaena; species Hyaena hyaena. Next base: position 6,399,266 of record NW_024080643.1, on the reverse strand, counting down.
ACTGTAACAACCTATCTTTAATTAATGCATTAAGACTATTCACATTTAAACTGGTTATTGACATAGCTGGATTAATATCTACCATGTTTGCAATTGGTTTTTATTTATTGTTTTTTCTGTCCTTATATGTTTTGCCTTCTCTGGATTTAATTTACCACTTTATGGGATTCTATTTTCTCTCAGCATGTCAGTTATACTTATTTCAAGAAACTAGTTTCCAAAAGTTTGCAATATGCACTCAGAACTAACTTAATTTTGTTTTCAAATAACACTATACCATTTTATGGGTATTGCAGGTGTCTGATTGCAAAGTGTTCCACATCCTCCCTCTCATCATTTACAAAATTGCTCTCATTATTTCCACTTTACCATATGCTAAATCACACAACACATTGTTATTACAGTGAGCAAACATTTATGTATTAGATGAACTAAGAATAAAGTAAATAAAAGATTTTACTTCCACTAATTTCTTCTCCAATGCTTTCTTTCTTTCTTTGTAAAACGTGGATCCAAGTTTCTGACCTATAACGTTTCCCTTCTGTGTGAAGATCTTTTAAAGTCTCTCGCAGGCAGGTCTGCTGGTGGTGAATTCTCTTAATTTTTATTTGTCTGAGGAAGTCTTTTCTTTCATTTTTTTAAAATAAACTTTAATGTTTATTTATTTTTGAAAGAGATAGAGAGAGATAGGTAGAGGGAGAGAGAGAAGAGAGAGAATGGGCAGGGAAGGGGCAGAGAGAGGGGGGAGACACTGAATCCAAACCAGGCTCCAGGCTCTGAGCTGTCAGCACAGAGCCAGATGCAGGGCTCGAACTTACAGGCTGTAAGATCATGACCTGAGCTGAAGTCAGACGCCCAACTGACTGAGCCACCTAGGCACCCTATTTTCCTTCAGTTTTGAAGACTGATTTCTTTGTATATAGAATTCAAGGGGCGTGGGCTTATTTTTTTTTTTTCCTTTCACCATTTCAAATACAGCATTTCTTCTTGCTTACATAGTTTCTGATGGGAAGTGTGTTATAATACTTGCCTTTTTCCTCTTTGGATAATGGGTTTTTTTCCTCTGCCATTTTCAAAAATTTCTCTTTGTCTTTGCTTTCCTGCATTTTGAATATGATGTGCCTAACTATCAGTATTTTGGTGTTTATTCTGTATGCTGCTCTCTGAGTTTAATGAATCTATTTATGATATCTGTCATAATTTTGGAAAATTCTTGGCTGTTTTTTATTCAGGTATTCCTTCTTCTTCTTACTTTTTCTTTTAGTATTCTAGTTATGTGTACGTCACATCTTTTGAACATATCCCACTCTCTTGGATATGATATTCTCATTCTCTTTTATTCTTTTTCATGTTCTCATTCTCCTTTTGTAAAGTCTATAATGACCCTACTTCAAGTTCACTAATATTTCCTTAGCCACATATAGCCTACTGATGAGCCCTTCAGGCATTCTTTATTTCTGCTACCATGTTTTTGGTTTATAACATTGCCTTTTGATTATTTTCAGTTTCCTTCTCTCTGCTCACATCACCCATGTGTTCTTGCATGTTGTCCACTTTTCCATTAGAGATATTAGCATATCAGTTAGGCATTTCAAAATATTGTCATGAAATTTCCAAAATCTCTTCCATTTTTTATTCTGTTTGCTTTGTTTCTGCAAGCTGTTTTTGTCCTTAAGATACCTTATAATTATTTGTCGAAAGCTGAACCTGATACACAGAGCAGAAGAACTGTATAAATGGGTCTTTAGTGGGAGATTTTATACTGGTCTGGGTAGGACTTAGGCTGTGCTTACTGCTTGCCATAGCCGTAGGTGTCAGAGACTAACATTTCCTGTGGCATCCATGTTTTTGTCTCCCCTATTGATTTTGGGTTTCCATAGAGACTCCTTATTAAACAGAGTCTATACTTTTTTAAAAAGTTGGCTGCAGTTGGGTAATTCCCCTTCCACCTATGCAAGACAACACTCTGGTGACTCTTTTTTCAGTGGAGAGTATGCTCTTCTTATAGAGAAAAGAGTGGGCCTATTTCAAAATAAATAGTGTTTTCCTCATAACAAAGACCGAGATGATTTTTCTTGGTTCCTGCATGAGAACATGCTGGGGTCCTTTCAGTTAAAACCCAAGAAATTATGGAGGCTTCACAAAGACTGAAGCCTTCAGGAGTCCCTCGCTATTGATCTAGTTCAAACCCAGCCTCCAGCAATGCATCAAATCACCCTTTAAGTGTGCCCTTGCCTTCGATGGTTTCTGCGCTGGGTAAACTGATCTTGGTTGTGTTTCCCTGATTTCATTTGTATCTCCAGATTTGGGGGTAGCAGTTGGCCCTGCAAACTCAACTCTGATGGGTTCGAGAAAAACCTCTGGTTTTTTTTTTTTTCAGCTTTTCTCTTACTGTGAGGATGAGAGCAATGATTTCCAAGCTTTTTACATGTTGGTGCTTAAACTGGAAGTCTTGCACTTTTTTTTTTATGCAGTATTTTTCAAAAACACTAACATTGTGGTTAACATCTGGTTATTAGATTAAAATTTTGTGATTAGGAGAATATTATTTGAAGTACAAGGCTGAGAGATCAATCCATAAAACTTTGCACACACGAACAAGCAGCATTCCATGGAGAAAGACCCCTTCAGCAATTGGGAGGGCATGTCATGTGTCATAAATCTCATTTCTTGCAGGTAATATTGTTCATCACAGCTAAAAAGAAAATATATCATCTAAACAAACCATTTCCCTATTGCTTGAGTTAACGGAGATGTCACAATTTTCTTATAAAGACATTTATCTTTTGAGGAACAAAACTTGAACAAGTAAAGCACTTGCCGGAAGCTCAAAATTTTGAGACATCAAAAAATTACTAATCAAAATAAACTATATTTTACTGCAATATTTTAAAGAGAGATGAATGAGAAAATTCACAATAAACAAAAGATCAAATGAATTTATTTGTGTTTATTTTTTTAAATGCTTATTCAGTTTTGAGAGACAGAAAGAGACAGAGCACAAGCAGGGGAGGGGCAGAGAGAGAAGGAGACAGAGAATCCAAAGCAGGCTCTAGGCTCTGAGCTGTCAGCACAGAGCCCAGTGCAGGGCTCGAACTCACAAACCGTGAGACCATGACCTCAGCTGAATTCAGATGCTTAACCGACTGAGCCACCCAGGCACCCCAGCAAAATGTATTTAAATTAAGAAACAGTGCAGTACAGAGTCCCATTGGAGCCTAAGACAAAAAGTAAAATCTTTATTGCTAACTTTTTGGTCCTTAACTTTTGTGCCCTACCTAAGTGTCTTACTTTTGTCCCTGCCCTGGTGGGGAATGTTCAGTCATTAGACACCAGGAAGAATTATGTGTATATTAGAAATGAGAAAATCAAAGTACTTTAGAGACAAGTAGGCTTTCTTCTCTACATGGTTTAATATCATTATCATTTGAAATACAATATAGCTAAATGGAAAAAAAACTTTTGTTGTTTTTTTAAGTAGAACCTTACTCTTTCATAAGGTAGGTCTTTGCAAATCAAAAATAATATGATGCTAAATGTTTTCTGTATCTCCCTCTCACATACATACATATTCACATACACACATACGAGAATTACAACAGTAACCAGAGATTGAAATATAATCCCATCAAGAGGAATTTTCTCTGGCTTACTTCTCTCTGAAGTTTCTGGTCTACCCATGACATCATACTCTCCCTTTCCTTCAGGACCCCTCCAAACCTATTCTCTTCTCAGCTGTCCTCTGAGAGATTTTCTTTATATAAGGAAAACTATCTGTTAAGCATCTTCCATTTATATATTAAACTATATGATTAAAATGATTAAACTACATCTTAAATTAAGCATCAGCTGTCGTCTGCAGAGTTGGGTGGTGGGCCAGAGGCAGACTGAGCAAGGGTGACTAAGTAGTGAACTGAGCAGCCCTGCGAAGCACAGGTATTGAGAGATTAAGAAAACTCCAAAAAAAAAAGTCTCTTTTCTAACTGTGCCCAGATGATAACCAGGGCAATGTGATTTTTTCACAGCTTTTATCTCCATAAAATGTTCAGCAGCAATAAAGGGAAGAGGCTGTAATTATCTGAATTTTATAGATGGACAGAGTACATAGAGTACTTCCAAACTCATGCACTCAAAGATGACATAGTTGACTTAAAAATGTATATGAATTTTTATGATGGTGTTTCAAATCAGATGGTTAGGCCTGCATCTGAAACCAGTAAAATGCGGACAGCTTTTAGTAACCAAACCTATTGATGGCACCATTCTATTGTCTCTTTTTATCATGTTTTGTTAATGTCTTATGAGCTGGATGTTGGCTTTCTATTTTCAAGAAATATTGACCTCGGGGCACCTGGGTGGCTCAGCCTATTAAGCCTCTGACTTTGGCTCAGCTCATGATCTTGCAGCTCATGAGTTTGAGCCCCAGGAGTTTGAGCTCTGTGCTGACAAAGCCTGGAGCCTGTTCAGATTCTGTGTGTGTGTGTGTGTGTGTGTGTGTGTGTGTGTGCCCCTCCCCCTGTCAAAAATAAATAAACATTTTTTTTAAAAGAATACTGATCTCGAGTCCAATTTTGCTATTATGGAAAACAATAAAGGAGGACTTCAGTCTTACACATAATCATGTTATTTAGGCATATGAATCATAGAACATGTAAATAAATATATCATCACTGTGTAGAAAGGAAGGGAACAAAGACCTAAATTCCAAGTATTAGATTCCATGGTTTGTGCATTTGCTCAAAAGCCTTTAATTGATCATAATCCTTTCAGGATTCTCTCCACAAGCTGCAAAAAGGACCAAAAGATGGAGTGTGAGAGACTAGGAGAGAAGAAAAAAAAAAAAAAAAGGTAGGCATGAGGCCTAAAATACAATGAATAAACGCATGAAGGAATCAGATCCAGAGCAGAGGCTTTTTCACTTCATAAATTATCATCTTGATGTAAATTCAATACGGGCAAATTCAATACACGAGCAATGCAAAGAATTTTCGTGGGTGGGGAAGGCTGGGAGAAGAGACCGAGGGACGGTGTCTGTGGCCCTGGAGAGGCTGATCATGGCCCCAAATTTCAAGCACATACTTAAATACATTTCTCACATAGCTTAGCGCACCCGGGTGTCATATCTCTCGGAAACGGTACACTCACTGTGCTGTTCTTATGTCTAAGTGGAATCTCGAAAGAGCTTTCTAAGTAAAATGCTGGCAAACATATAGGCCCATCACTAAGTGGCCCTGTCATTTTGTCTTTTATGTGATTGGTTGCAGATGTTTCTTTGAAAAAAAAAAAAGTTTCATCGTCTTTGTCGCTCCCCCTACCGTCAGTTCACCCTCAGGGAGGGTTGGGAGAAATATTGAACATACCGCTCCACTACTGTGATCTAGCTTTTAAATGTACGTTTTCTTATCTCAACTTACTGGTGCTTATTTGAAAGTTCCAAGTGATTTTAGATTAATAATTTAATAATCTTAGATAACTTTATATCATGTATACACACAAGTAATATCTCGTATCTTAGATAACTGTATGGAACATGAGATTAAACTTTAACACATTTTTTACTCAAATACAAGAGTTATCAGAGATACTCAAATCTGAGACCAAGTTTAATTCAAAGTAGATTTGGACTGGGGCAGCATGAATATTACTTAGTTGTATCTTTTACCAGAAATATAAAATGAAGGCTACAATGACTGGATGCTTACTTAAGTGAATGAAAATCTAGGACTAATTTTTAAAAATATTAAAAGTTACTTTTAAAGCTTACTAGAAACAACTTACTAAACATACTAGACTAACTAAATAACTAGACATAACTTACTAGACAAGTTACTTTACAGCTATTGTATTACTTATATAGCATAGTTTGACGCATAGCATTTTGATAATCTATATGAGATGCCACCAACAAACTAGAGGTGTGTTTTTTTGTTGTTATTGTGTATAATTAAAAGTTGTACAAGCAGGGATGGATTATCATAATGTGATACATGGCTTTATTGTTAGTAATATTTGCATAGTCATATTATTGTATCCTCCAATTATGACTTTACCCAAAAAGTGCTGCAAGTACATTAGGAGAATGGAAGGGGGTAGTTTATGTGACTTAATGGCTAGAAAGGATTGTATAAAATAGATTAAATCTCAACCTCAATAATAGGAAAGTAATAGATGTTACCTAAAAGTTAAAAATCAAGAAACAGCTGTCGAAGCAGTTTATTTGGGAATGTGGTGGTCAATTACATTAGAAATGGCTGAAAGAGGTGAATGGATAGAACAAATTTTGGATGGTGGGCAGAGGAGCATCATGTTTTTTCTTAAACCATCCTGTATTTGATTATCACTCCAATAGTACCATGTAAATATATGCATATTACTATTTTGATAAAATAAACACTTAAAATTTTTTTTTTGTTTTGTTTTTTTTTAATATTTTTATTTATTTCTAGGAGAGAGAGAGAGAGACAGCGTGAGCAGGGGAGGGTCAGAGAGAGAAGGAGTCACAGACTGAAACAGGCTCCAGGCTCTGAGCTGGCTGTCAGCACAGAGCCCGACGCGGGGCTCGAACCCACGAACCGCGAGATCATGACCTAAGCGAAAGTCGGACGCTCAACCGACTAAGCCACCCAGGCGCCCCAACACTTAAAATTTTTTTAAGAAATTAAGTCCTTCTATTAAATTTTATTTTGTTTTGGTGTGAAACAAACTTTTCCCTTTAATTAATGTAGCATAGTGCAAATGTTTATTAAAAGGTTTATTAAAAGTTTTAATTTATTTATTAAATAAATTTATTCATTAAATAAATTTATTTATTAAATTTATTAAATGTAATTAATATTAAATTTAATCTAAATTATTTACTATAATATAATAATAAATTAATATAAATTAATTTAATTAATATTAAATCTATTTATATTAATTTATTAAAGGTTTATTAAAACACTATCAAGGACAATCAGAATTAAAGAATACAGGCTGCACTCCTGCCTCCCCAATACATAAAACTATTTTCATAGACTTGTCTAAACGTGTAAAGACCTTTAGCGTATTTATCAAGACTAAAAGCTTTGAGTCACACTGTCTTGTTTCGAATCCTGGTTGTACTTCTTACTACATGATTTTGAACAAGTTAATTAAACTATTTAGTGACTACACATCACTGCATTACTTAAAAGTTAAATAAGAGAATAAAAGGAAAACACTCACCTCAAGTGCCTAGTATGTATCCGGGTTCCATAAATGTTAGGATTTCTCTTGTCCATCATGAAATCACAGCACAGGCACATTTGCATCTTACCATATAAACCCCATTCATAAGCCACTTTTCCTCTTCTGACGTTGTAGTGCCATGTACACCTGTCCTGTGTTCTATGAACTCCCAGCCATTCTCTAGAAATGCCTTCACTAATTACTCCTCTGTAAATCAGATTATTCCTTTTCTTTGTTTATGCTCTTTTCTTTATAAAAATGTTTAATGTTTATTTATTTTCAGAGAGAGTGACAGAGAGTGACCAGGGGAAGGGCAAAGAGAGAGAGAGACACGGAATTTGAAACAGGCTCCAGGCTTTGAGCCATCAGTACAGAGCCCGATGCAGGACGGAAACCCACAAGCGAGCTCATGACATGAGCCGAAGTCAGAAGCTCAACGGAGTGAGCCACCCAGGTGTCCCAGCATCCAGCTTATTTTTTTTTTAATATTTTATTTATTTCTAGGAGAGAGAGAGAGAGACAGCGTGAGCAGAGGAGGGTCAGAGAGAGAGGGAGTCACAGACTCCGAAGCAGGCTCCAGGCTCCGAGCTGGCAGTCAGCACAGAGCCCGACGCGGGGCTCGAACCCATGTACCGCGAGATCATGACCTAAGCGAAAGTCGGACGCTCAACCGACTAAGCCACCCAGGCGCCCCATCCAGCTTATTTTCTTAATAAAACTTACTGGTACACAAAATAAATATTTCTGTGTGTAATTATTTGTTCCACATTACTTTGTTCTGATAGTAGACTTGAAACTCTTTGGGGCAAGGACTATTTCTATCTCAATCATTATTATATCCTTAGCTCTGAACACAGTGTTTGACACATGGTAGGTGTTCATGATATAATCGGTTCAAAGAGTGATTGGATGATCATTACTATGGCTGCCAAACTTTCCATTAGGTAACTGACCTACTTCTTCCTTAACTGTGCCTTACTATTAGAAAGCTTCCAATTTTCGACTATCTCCACTTGCCATAGTGCCCTAATACGTACTTTAGGACTGAATTTTTTTCTCCTTGGGTTTATAGACGTTTAACTAATACACCAGAAATGTGAATGCTTCTGTCTAAATTCTCAGATCATATTTATACTACTATAGTATAATAGTATACTTGAATAGATAATCAATATGTATTTGATTGTATAAGTGAACAAATGAAAGAATGAAGGAGTCAAGACTATCAAGAAGGCAGGATATTTCCTGATCTGAACTCTACACTACACTTTTCTTTTTCTTAATCCATCTTCCCAGTGACCAAATATTTTGCATGACAGATGCCTCATCTTTTGAGAGGGAAATAGTACAACATGGAGTACTCTTGTGTTTTTATCTTAACATATTGATCATTATACCTCAATGCCCACATATGTCCTTCATCAATGTGATTTGATGCCTTCCTACTGAAAGCCAACTTCAAAAATCTTCTTTTGTGAGTCACTTTTTTAGAGAAGCCTTCCTTGTTTACCTAATTCTGCTTTAGGTACTGACCCCAACCCTAGGGACCATCAGCATATTGTCATTATTATCATCTTAAAAAAATGCTGAGAGCATTATGTGCATGGCATTATGGTAAACACTTTACATATATGATCTTGTTTATCCATGCAAAACCAAACAAATCTCTGACCCTGTCCCTACAACAAAAACTAAACCCCTAAACGATACATAAGGCCAATCAAGTTACTTGGCTTTGACCCACTTTCAGTTTTATTTTATCCAGTAAATAGCATTGCTTTCCTTTTAACAGATGTGGAAACTGAGCCTTGTCACATGGAGATAATTAGCAGAGACTCACAAATAGAGAACGATGGGTCTTCTTGTCTCCAAAGCCTACATTCTAAGCCAGCACACCACAAAGTTCCCGTACGCCATTTCTGTTATGAGATCTACCGTTTGGTACGTCTCTGTCATTCAGGTGTGAGCTCTATGAAACCACATACTGTGTCTTGCTCACAGTTGTATATTTAGCAAATAAAAGTCAGCCAGTTATACTGATGTTAACTCCATGGGTAAAATCTATTTCCACCCACCATTATGAATGGGCTCAACCTATGATCTTATAAAAACTTCTGCCCCAAACAAATTCTATGCTCATAGTTCTACCTTTCATTTCCACTTTGCAAAAGTCACTCATTTCGTATTCTGTTCTTATTTTAATTTCCTGATCTGAATGCTAAATAGCATGCTTTCTTGGCCCCATTTGAAATATCAGAGAAAGAAGTTCCAATTACAGCTTTTTTTTTCTTTTTTCTTGTTTCTCTGTCAATTTATCCTTTTCCGTGTGAGGCCCCTTCTGAATCTAAATAGTTAAATGAATAATAATTTTTCAAAATTTCTTTTTAAAAAAGGGGGCATTTGGGTGTCTCAGTTGGTTGAGCACCCCACTTCATCTCAGGTCAAGGCTCAGGTCACGATCTCACAGTTCATGGGTTCGAGTCCCACATCGGGCTCTGTGCAGACAGCTCAGAGCCTAGAGTCTGCTTCAGATTCTGTATCTCCTTCTCTCTGCACCTCTTCCACTCACACTCTGTCTCTCTCTTTCTCAAAAATAAATGAACATTTAAAAAACTAATAAATAAATAAATAAATAAATAAATAAATAAATAGTTAAATGCACATTAGCCATCTGAAGACATGAGGGATGCAAGAGAATGGCAAAAGCCCTCACATTGTAGTTTCCTAGCAGCCTGGATCGAAGAGGAAAAGTGCTTTATTAAATTTGTATTATTGCAACACAAATGCCAACTAACGTCCCCCTAACCCTTGAGATGTAGCTGAAATTGGCTCAAAACCCCTTCTCTTCGCTCCCATGTCCCCCCAGACATCTGTGAATTCCCAGTGTTCATGTGCCCTCAGGTTCTGGTTCTCATACCTATTACGACTGACATGATGCTGACGTAAAGTAGACCTCGCTGGAGATTCGGGTAAAAAGAAACCAGAGATTTCCTTGCCATAACATTGGATAAAGAACTTAAACTGGAACCCTAGCTGTTCCTATGGTCTCCTGACTACTTCTCACCGGCACAAGGGGCAGGCTCCCGGCCTCCAGCTCAACTTCCCTTTCCCCCTCACCTCCCGCTCTCCTTCCTAGGCTCACTCGCACAGCCTCTTAACCACTGCCCCTTGGGTATTGGCCTTGAGGTCTTGACATCCCACACTGCTGCGTCCCTGTCACAGTAGGGCAAGGGCTCGTCAAAGGATTAAGCCGAAGGAGGTTCTTCTCTAACTTCTTTCGCTGAAGTCCTCTGGTTGCCCCGGCATCACTGTCTGCCCCCAGGCCCGGTCAACACTCGGGCATATGTGTCCATCCCTTTCTTGGCCAGGACACATCTGAGAGCTCCGTGCAGCACAGAGCAGGGAACATATGCGCTTTGGGGTTAGGCAAACCAGAAAGATGAAGAGGTCCTCAAATCCCACCTGAATTATCAGTTATTTCTTTTCCATTTTGGTGGAAGCATAGGAACTGAGTATTAGTTTTCTTGTACTGGATTAAAAAAATTTTAATCATTGCTTTTTTTTTGAGAATTGCACATCTGGATGTCAGCTATCAATTAGCTTCTGTATACAGATGACCATATACATATATTTATATACATATTTATATAAAGTATATAAATATATTATAATAACTATATTATTATATATGTGATATATAAATCTTATAAAGACTATATATGATCCTTTATCAATGTTAATTGATAACTATATATAAATGCAATGCATATAAAACTATGTATATACTAGGTCATATATGAACATGTACATACATATTAATTTATATGTATTAAGTTTTATATAATTATACACACATGTACCTGTACACAATGTATATCTGCATGGCCATGTTATGCAATAAGATACATATATAATCCGTCTCGTGTCCTGTTTGTCTCTCTTCCAAGGCACATCAAAGACAAGAACTTCACCATGTCTATTCACACACAGATTCCTTCATGATTCAATAAATGCTGTCCTGAGACAAAATGTATCCAATCACTACTTAGTAAGTGTCAGGTCCCCCTGCTATTCTTGTTGGCTGCTGGTTTCAAGGTCATGGAAGTAAATGACAGAAAGTTCTGGGGTTTATCAAACTCATACATTTACCACAAAATGATTTGGCTGTGAATGTATACACATGAAACCTCTGTTACTGGTTTGTCACATTGTGGAAAGTTCTTGCCCTCCTTGAGTGCTCATAAAGCAGCTTTGTCTTCTAACATCACTCAAGGGTCCCTTTTCTCAAAAATTGGTCATGAGCAAGCATGCATGTATTCAAGGTGATTCTTATGTGAAGCAGGTTTGGTATGGAAAGAACCTAAGATTGCAATTGTTTCTGTCTCTCATCCTTTTGAAAGCTTTCATGTTATTTCTGTACATGTGATTGTTCAAAGCAATAAATTCCTCACTTAATCATTTTTAAGCCCCTCTGACATGTGACCAGGAGACGGGAATACATAAATGTTAAATTTTATGGGGTTTTTTTTCCATGTTACTGTAGCCTACTACTCCATTATAAATTGTCATCTGTTACCCAATCAAAAGAGAATGGGAAAGAAAACCTTATTGTAGTCCAAGGAATATTCCTTTTTGCATGAATTTACCAACTTCAATAGGATGTAGGCTAACAGAATCAAAGTTCTCAAAAATGGTTGGACTGAGTGGTAAAGGAACACACTCACCTCACTCTGTTCTGCCTCTCTCTGACTCCACTATGAAAATATCTGGTTTAGGGGCACCTGGGTGGCTCAGTCAGTTGAGCGTCTGACTTCGGCTCGGGTCATGATCTCACAGTTCGTGGGTTTGAGCCCCGCATCGGGCTCTGTGCTGACAGCTCAGAGCCTGGAGCTGCTTCGGATTCTGTGTCTCCCTCTCTCTCTGACCCTCCCCTGCTCATGCTGTCTGTATCTCTCTCTCAGAAATAAATAAAATATTTTTTAAAAATATCTTGTTTACAATATGTGTTGGGGTCCACTCTCATCAGAAATATTTCTCTTGTGACTCAAGTATATTCTTTCTGATTATTTTATAATTTCAAACTCAAACTCAAGTTTTCATAGATTTTTATTCCTGATGAAGCTAGACATGCCTTGTTCAGAAATGTACCTTTTTTTCATAAAAGAGACAATGGACACACTAGTTCCAACAGAACTATTTTACTCTAACTGGATCTCATTACCATCCAACATTGGGTGTCCAGAAAACTGAAAACAAGAGTTTCCAAAATTTTGTTTTGGTGACTACAAAGTGGGAGGAGTCAGATTATACAACTTGAAAGACTTCTATGATGATTCTGGCTAGTGTAAGATCTTGGGGGAACTTCTTGCTTTTTTTTTTCTTGGTCTGTTTTCTCATCAAAATGGCAATGCTCACATTTACTACAGGGGTTTCTGGTGATGTTTTGAGGCTTAAAAGAAATAAAGTCTTTAGGTCACATTGTAAATAAAGGACTATCAGTTACCTATACATAATATCAAGTTTTATGATAACTTGGTTTCCAAACTAAGTTTGAATCATTATTTTATTTTTTAATGTATACTTATTTTTGAGAGACAAAGAGAGAGAGAGAGAGAGCACAAGCAGAGGAGGGGCAGAAAAAGAGAGAGGGAGATACAGAATCCAAAGCAGGCACCAGGTTCTGAGCTGTCAGCACAGAGCCTGATGCAGGGCTTGAACCCACAAATGTGAGATCATGACCTGAGCCAAAGTCGGAGGCTTAACTGACTGAGCCACCCAGGTGCCCCATATTTTAATATCTCTCAAGACTCCCTGAGGAAGAGGTTGATTCCAGGATTTAGGCAGATGAAAACAAGATGAATCTGGAGTAAGTTGAGGTTCCCAAAAGTGAGAAAATGCTCTAGAGAGGGTAGGAGCATATTAAAAAAACACAGTAGACAACCTGAAAAACACTCTCAATGGTCAAAACAGCAATAATTTGAGGAAAAAAATCAACAGAGTGCTGGATTAGAGTCCACAAATAAAATAAACATCCAGGAGCCCAACATACTGATATAAGCAAATAATAGAAAAACTAACAGAGAAGGAATATACCAGTAGACAATGTAGAAGCAAGGCGGAAAGTAAACATTGAAACACCACAGTAATAGTTGTTGCAGGTAAGATATACAGGATATGAGAGAAAATCTGACGCGAAACAGAACAGTTGCATAGTCTCAAAGTATCTTTCCCAAGATAATTATGAATTACAAAAAGAAAATAGTATCTTTATAATGGAAAAACCCACAGACAACATCTTGACTAAGTAAGCAATCAAGGGAAACATCACTGGTAATGAAACGTCTAGGCATCATATACCCTTGACATGTTGCAGTGAGAAAGGCCCATCACGTCTGCAGTCTTCCTTAAAAACTACCTACCGTCAATCTAATAATGAAAAATATAGGACTAACCCAAACTGGAGGACATTCTATAAAGCAACTGAACAGCACACGTTGAGTGTCAAGGTTCTGAAAGGCAGGGGGAAATTAAGGAAACAAAGAAGATTGAGAACTAACTTCAGTGCGAGTTCCTGCACTGGACCTGGAACAGAAATGTGGTTGGTGGAAACATAGCAATGTTAGTCTCTTAGTTTTTGTAATTGTGCTCTGGGTGATGTAAGATATTAATCTTGCATATTAAGATATTAATAATTATGAAAGGGTGTCTTGCCCCCTTTACCCCTTTACCCCAGTGGGGACATTGTATGCAACTACAGTAGGGACTGAACCCAGGGTTTGACGTTAACACAGCCCACCAATGCCTTTCACATTGCTGCACTTTTTCTTACACTCATATTCATGTTATATTCACTTTTATACAACTTTGTCACATGTGTGATATCACCACAGTTGAGATGCTGAACTGTCAGTTACCAAAAGAACCCCATGGTGCCCTATCCCCACCCCTACCCCAATCCCCTAAACCGTTAAGCCTTCGTACCCACTAATCAGTCTTTAATATCTAAAATTCTCTTTTAGTTTTTACTTTTTTACTTTTTCTCTTTTTATTAATTAAGTAGGCTCCATGCCCAACATAGGGCTTGAACTCATGATCCCAAGATCAAGAGTCACATGCTCCTTCAACTGAGCCAGCCAGGTGTCCCTACAATGTGTTATTTTATTTATTTTTTTAATGTTTAATGTAAGATATTAACATTATCGAAGATTTGGTGAAAGTATATGCAACTGTTCTGTAAGCCTAAATTTATTATAAAATTAAAAATTAAAAGTATTTTTAAGAATTTGTTATTTTCTTTGGGAATGTATCCAGCAAAATCAAGGAAAATGGCTAACTTCTAACTATAGTACCTATACTTCTGAAAATTTTTGAGGCAAATTCTCTCAATCTGTCCCTGAGTACATGCCCTTTCTCAAAACTAAACACTTCTGTTGTTAATCAATAGTATTTTTATTTTTTAATTAATTAGTTTGTTTATTTTGACTAAGTAGCTTGAACTCAGGCTCACTGAATGATGTGGAGAAAAACAAACCCAGATGACACCATGAATTAGAATCTAAATCCAGAAAGGATATCCAGAAATAGTCTGCAAATTTCCAAAAGTCTTCAAGAGAGCAAAGAGATTCAGGATGGAATAAACCACCAAACTTTATCATTCTATTCTTCAGACTCTTCAGACTTTTTAATCTGTTCAAGGAATGAAGAAGCACTTTATTTCAGAATAAACATTTTGGAAGAAGCATGGTAGGTCACGGAAAGCATCAGTGTTCCAGAGATGAAGACAATTCTTGTAACCATCAGGAATGTAAAGGAACTATCAACAGAATACGAAATAAGGCATAGGTATTGAGAATTGATACAGGTATATTTATTGCAAAATGATGCAAAAAATCACAAACTTTTTTATTAAAATTAAGCACCTAGAAATATTTTTTATGAAGATGATTCCATTATCATCTACTCATAATAGTTATAGAACTTCTAGGTTTCAAAACTATGAAAACTTTTTCAAGACAAACTTTGAGACTTTGATATATACATCAAAAATAGATTATGATTGGGGCGCCTGGGTGGCTTAGTCGGTTAAGCGTCCGACTTTCGCTTGGGTCACGATCTCGCGGTTCGTGGGTTCGAGCCCCGCGTCGGGTTTTTTTTTTCTGCCAGCTCAGAGCCTGGAGCCTGTTTCAGTCTGTGACTCCCTCTCTCTCTGACCCTCCCCTGCTCATGCTGTCTCTCTCTCTCCTAGAAATAAATTTTAAAAAATTAAAAAAAAAAAGATATGATTCACCGTAATTTAATTAAAATAGCTGTGTGTGTGTGTGTGTGTGTGTGTGTGTGTGTGTGTGTGTGTAAGGTTACTATTTACTTACTTATTTTTTAACTTTTATTCAGTTTTGAGAGACAGAGAGACAGACCAGGAGGAAGAGAGGGGTAGAGAGAGTAGGAGAAATAGAATCTGAAGCAGGTTCCAGGCTCTGAGCTGTCAGCACAGAGCCAGACACAGGGCTCGAACTAACAAACGGTGAGGTAGTAAACTGATCCGAAATTGG
This sequence comes from Hyaena hyaena, assembly GCF_003009895.1. Classification (NCBI taxonomy): domain Eukaryota; kingdom Metazoa; phylum Chordata; class Mammalia; order Carnivora; family Hyaenidae; genus Hyaena; species Hyaena hyaena. Next base: position 6,383,508 of record NW_024080643.1, on the reverse strand, counting down.
CCACTCAACTGACTGAGCCACCCAGGCACCCTTATTTATTTTTTAATAAATAAAATCCCCTCCCCCCCCCTTGGGGCTTGCACTCACAATCCTAAGATCAAGAGTCGCATGCTCTTTCAACTGAGACAGCCAGGTACCCCAGTAGCCATGTTTCAAAAATGATATTTTTTTGGCTTTTAATTATATAAAAATGAATAGGATTTTCAGAATTTAAAAGGCTGTGTGCATGGTATTGAAGCGCTAATTTCAATGTTAATATTTAGTTCTGCTACTCATGTCTGTGTATCTCTTATTCTGACTTCTCAGGAGTAGTCTCATTTAAGCTGGAAGTTTTGATAACATCTGGTATATAACTTCATATTCTGTTGTGGACTCATGACCACAGGAAAATTAACGGTCGAACCGGTGTTTTACATAGGATTTCTTACAAAGGCATTTAAGTTAATTTTATTTTTAAATAATGAAATCTAAGAGCTATCTTTATTTTTTATTTTTTTAAATACTATCTTTCATAAAATATGAATGGTTTGAAGACCTAGGATATTATAAGTTAACATCACTTCAGTCTTAAGTCTCTGGATGGATAAAGGAAGCTGCCAGGGGAGGGGAGGGGAATGGAGAGCAGCTCCGTTCCCCAACTCTCCCCAAGCATAGATAGACTCCATTGTGATGATTGCTCTCTCTTCTCTTCTTTCTTCAATTATCTACCATGTCCTATCTTTCTTTCTTTAATGTTTATTCATTTATATTGACAGAGAGAGAGAGAGAGAGAGAGAGCAGGGCCAAAGAAAGGAGGGACTCCCAGGCGGGCTCCACGCTAGCAGTGCAGAGCCCCAACCGGGCTGGAACTCAGGAACTGTGAGATCATGACCTCAGCCAAAATTAAGAGTGGGAGCTTAGCCAGGTGAGCCACCCAGGCGCCCCTAGCGTGTGTTCTTCAGCTTAAGTGCAGTGATCCTGAATCTGTGGGCATGATGAGCCCTGCTCAGAATATGACGAAATGTGTTGCTTGTGAGGAAAAAAAAAAAAGTGTCTATATACAAATGACACCGAATTTTGCCTACTGATTAGGTGGCTCCTGGATCCGGGGAAGTTCTTCCCTGAGCTTTAGTGTAACACCTTCTGAAAAAGCAATTTTACTCCCAAAATGATTGTATATTAGGCACAGATCTAGCTTGGACACATACGAAGCAGAAAAATTAGTAGGAACTGTAACCCAGTCTCTCAAGGAAATTACCGTATAGCTGAGGAGAGCACACATTCGGTTATAAAAACAAGAATTATCCATTGTTGAGTATTTTCCACGTGTTTAACATGTGCTATTTCATTTACTTCCCAAAATAATTCTATGTATAACTGGCTGTGTAATTTGCAGACAGGTGCAAAATGAAAATGTGGGCCCGCATGTTGAAAAAAGCAGGAAAATAGTGCCTAGAGTGGTACTAAAACATAAAGCCCTCTGCTTTCTTCCACAGTCTCCGCACCATTTGCCGCCCTGTTTTCGGTTACTATGTCCCAGCGCACGCAATCACGCCCAGGGATATCAGGGAGCATGCGCAGAAGGCGCCGGGGGCGTGGCCCCGCCCCGGAATGGGCCAGACCCAGGCGGTGGGGCCCGGCCTCTGCACGGCGGGAGGCCGCGGCCTCGCCAGCGCCAGCCTCCTCTGCTCCCTGCAGCTCAGCCCGCACGGACGAGCACCGCCAGCGTGCGCTGGGGGCCTGTCACCCCTGGGAGCCCCCCGTGGGGTGGGCAGCGGCGCGGCCGGGGTGGCTGTCGCAGTGGCCCCTGCTGCGGCGGGGGTGGGGTGGGGAGGCCGGCGTGCCTCGGGGGCAGCCCCGGGGGGGTCCACAACCCTGTCCTGGGGAAGTGGAGGAAGCAGCAGTGGGGGGCCTTGTGTGAGCTGAGGCCCCGCCTCACGCACCCCCCCGTCGCGTTGGGCTTCACCTAGAAACACAGATTCAAAGAGGAGATTATTGACATGTGGACACGTGAGACGTAATGAGGATCAGGGCCTTTGAGGAGCCGTTGGAGGCACACGGAACCCGTGATTGCGGAGCCGGGGTCCAAACCCATGTCCGCGGTTCCAAAGCCAGCTCTTAAGAACTGAGAGTGAAGTGACGATGACAGATATAAACCAGCAGAGGACTCATTCTGACACACGAGGGGATAGTGTCAGCCCAGGAGAGGACCTTGTCAGTGCCAAGTCGTGGCAAGGGCCTGGAAGACACTAAGATGGAGGGGAAGCCACCCTTAGGCGGAGGGCCAGGGACTGAGCAGGGGCTGGGGACATGCTTTGTGCTTCAGAGACCTGCACCAAGTGCACTGGGAAATGGGATGGAGGGCAAACGAGACGGTTGTCTGAAGGGCCTTCGGATGCACGGGTCTGAAAAACAAGGAGACGGACTGAGATTTGATATAAGAAGCTTCAGGAAGGTACTGGAGAATCATGAGGCAAAGCTTTCTCCGGGTAATCAACATACGGTTGACCCTTAAACAACATGGGGTTGAGGGTGCAGACGTCCACACAGTCAAAAATCCATGTATATGCTCCCCCAATGCTTTGCCAATAGCCTACTGTTGACCTGAAGACTTACCAACAATATGAATAGTCAATTCACACGTATATGTTCACACATATAACACATATGTGTTATATGCTGTATTCTTACAACAAAGTAAGCTAGAGAAAAACATGAAGAAAATCATAAGGAAGAGAAAAACACATCTATAGTACTGTATTGTATTTACTGAGAAAATTGTCATCGAAGAGGACTTGTGCAGTTCAGACCTGTGTTGGTCAATGGTCAACTGCACACTGTGGCTCAAGGCACTGGATCCAGATGTCATGAGAGCTAGGGAACATTCTAGAAGTTTAGCAGTGAAACAAAGAATAGAATGTCAGGAACAGGCACAGGACACACTGCAGTGAAAGTACCAACAAATCTGGGTAATGTTTGGAATCAAAGACAAGGGCAAGTCATATTCAGGGAAGGACGGATGAGAACTTTGAAGGATTTTCATAATCCTTTTCAAGCCAGAAAGCTCATCAGGCCTCACTGAACTGTATTCATGAAGACATAACTTCTATGCTGACTCTACAGATACTGGCCTGACTCAAGCACTTTCTTTTCTTGCAAGTCTTCCATAATTTTTACAGCCTCCAAGCAAGATTCTCGTAGAGATTGAGGAAGGGTGTGGAGACGCAGAGTCTGGTGATATGAGACATCCTACATGATTTCCAGAGATAGGAGTGTGTTCTTGCTTTTTGCTGGGCTCCATGTTTTGTTGATTTCAAGAGTCCCACATCTGTATGTCAGTAGGGCTTCCTTGTTAACCACTTTGCCCCAGACAGATTTAATAGAAGAATTAAATAGGGGGCACCTGGGTGGCTCAGTAGGTCAAGCATCTGACTCCTGATTTCAGCTCAGGTCACGATCTCATGGTTTATGGGTTCGAACCCCTTACCTGGCTCTGTGCTGATGGCACAGAACTTGCGTGGGATTCTGTCTCCCTCTCTGTCTGCCCCTCTTCTGCTTGCTTTCTATCTCTATCTCAAAATAAATTTAAAAAATAAACTTTAAAAAAATGAAATGGGAGGACCCATATTCTTGGCTTAACACGGTTAGGTTTTGTATGAGAGCAACGCACCAGTCTATCACTGGCATGGCAACTAGGTGGCCTGGTCCGAACAGCTCATAGACACAGCCCTGTCTCTACCCACATAAATCCGTCTAAGCATTGGCAGGATGGTCTCAGAATATAAGAGAGACTAACCGTGGCAGTGACCCGCACCTTTTTTGCATAAGACTTATTTGGTGGTTCTTTTTTCTCAGTCAAATTGGTACATTATCAGGGCACATAATGTCTCTAACAATGCCTTCTGGTATCACCGCTCATCGCATCAAAGAGTTCAGCATTGCCAAGCCACATGTACTCATATCAGTGACTCCACCAAAGTTAGCTCATTGGTAAGAAAGTCATGTCTCCTCATGGAAGACTAGTTGGCTTTAAAACAGAACTCTATAAAACAAAACAAAAATAACATAACATAACATAACATAAACTAGAACTCTCCATTCTACGAAGCACGCTAAATGCCTTTCTGTACCAGTACGATGTCTTCACAGTTACCCATCATGCCCTGGCCCTCTGCCCCTTGTACGAATGAAAAACATCAACACCCTGTTTGCAGTCAGATCCCTCAGGAACCGGCTGGAGCTCAAAATGTTAACCTCAACTCTCTCTCATAAGAGAGATTTATGTAGGTGCTACTCTTTACAAAGTGTAACTTACCATCCGTGTGCATATATACATATAGATACAGATAGGAAAGCCAAGGGAAAAATTAAAGATATGCATGTTGGTTTCGAAATCTTTTTGTGCACATTTCAGATAATAAGCTCAAGTTTAATATTATCGGTTCATTAGTTTGGCAGGGCTGCCATAGCAAAGTAGCACATACTGGGGCGTCTAAACAACAGAAATTCTTTTTTTTTTTTTTTTTGTAATTCAGGAGGCTAGAGGTCCATAGTCAAGATGTTGCCAGGATTGGTGTCCTCTCTCCTTGGCTTACAGATGGCCACCTTCTCTCTCTGTCGTCATATGTTCTTCCTTCTGTCCGTATCGGATTAGGACCCATCCTGATAACTGCATCGCACCTTAATCACCTCTTTAAAGCCCCTCTCTTCAAATACAGTCAGATTCTAAGGACTCCAGCTCATGAACTTTGGAGGGGACACACTTCAACCCCTGACAATTAATAACTTTACTTTGTGAGACTCAAGCCCTGATGTAAGTGGTGTCAGTTCCAAGTATCACGTAATAGTTCAGTCATGTGTTTCAAAAGCCCACTTGATTTGACTTTGCATAATACTTCACTTTGGAGAAAAGACTTTCATTTGTTTTTGTTTTTCATCCCACAGGTAAGTCTTAATTTCACAGCCATGTATAAAAAACTGTTAAGTGTGCTATGAAGAGAAATGGGTTCAAAGGCATGTGTAAGTCACAGCCCCCACTCTCAACACAATTTCTTTTTTTTAATTTAGTGTATTTTAATTTACTTAAGTTTATTTATTTACTTTTGAGAGAGAGAGTACAAGTGGGGAAGGGCCAAAGAGAGAGAAGGAGATGCAGACTCTGAAGCAGGCTCCGGTCTCTGAGTTGTCAACTCAGAGCCGGATGTGGGGCTTGAACCCATGAACCATGAGATCATGACCTGAGCCAAAGTCAGATACCCAACTCACGAGCCACCCAGGTGCCCCTATCCACACAGTTTCAAATCTTAATGGATAACTAATCAGTTTCTATGGTTAGTACATGATGAATGCCAAAATGTAAGCTAGCCCTTAATAGTGACTACAATGTAGTAGACATTCACTAGATGTTTTGAGCAAACATTATATGCATAAGATGATTTTTTAGCATTTATCTTTGGCATCTGGAGAGGATAAAAGGGGAGCTGGGACCATAGTCCAAGAAATTTCTACATGGTATTTTCCCAGTGACAACTGAGGCTTTGGGAAGAAGATGCGACCACGCCTTCAATGAATCTAAAGTAAAGAATTAACAGTGGCTGTAGACCCCTTGTGATGCATCATTCTAGTTCCTTACCTGGGAGACAATTTTTGAGAATTTCCTGTGAAACTAAATTATGGGGAAATGATAAGGAAGATAGGGAGAAAGCTTCAAAATTGTATAATATTTTAAAAAGTCATATGTGGTCATGTCATATGTTTTTATTAGATTCATACATTTACTTGGTCACAGTTTATAGATCTTTTTCCCCCTCAAGACTAGAATTCTACAATTTAATGGCATGTCTTGAAAATAATTTTTGTCCCCCTCTGAGGAAGACTGATTCAAAACAACGTATTCCTTTTTTCCCCTTCAAATGTTATGAACAATACTCTTTCTTGATTGATAGCCAACATATCACACTTTAATCCTTCTGGACCTTTATTTGTGCCAAGTTAGAAACCTTTAAGCACAGTTGTTAATAGTGGCCTAGGCAGATGGACTTTGAACTGCTGTCACACACTCATTGCTGTGATTTCTACAGACTTGAAGCTAACACTTAGGTTTGTTGTTAAGTGTTGTTAAGATCCTGGGTGTTAGTCATAAAGGAGTCATAAATAATTCCTGTGTGAAGCTCTCTACTTTTCATCCGTCTTTTAGACTTAATACAAAGGCATTTTAGAAGCGAGTCTTATTACTGTCTGTGAAACAATGCAAGACTGCGGTAGGTCTATTTGAGACAAGATTTTACAGCTATGTCATAAAACATATCTGAGTAAAAACACATGGTTGCTTGATCATTAAGATTTTTCCAATTGAATGCGCCAAACTTCACAATACAGCAGAATTTAGTTTTTGCTTTGATACCTGTAATGAATGACCGAGGAGTCCCAAAGGACCATGAATTTTAACAAAAGATTAACCATTTCCTAAAATCTTGTGCATGCCCACTGAAGCACATGAATAAACTTCTTTCCCGATTCGGCCCAAAATAAAACATGCCCAGGTGTATGGGCTAAAATCCATTCAATTTGCTCCCCATGGCGTCTATCTGTTGATGTCAGCACTGACTTCCTGTCCCCAAAATCACTTCTCGATGATCAGGAAAATCTTGTTAGCAAAAAGATACTGATAACTACCTGGGAAAGGAATCAAATAGTAGCGTAAACCCGAGAAATCTCGGGTCAGGGAAACATTAACCAAAATTATTTCCTGAAATTCCTGCTATTAACTCATTATAGAGAAAACCCATTTTCTTACACATTGAAAAGATTCTGGCAGTAAAGGAACACACACCTGTGTTTCAGATTTCAGATTAATGGCCCAAGTTCAATTTGGGTTAGATAAAGCTCAATGTGCCTAGCAATTATTCCTCCCTCTTTAGTGTGGTTTTCTGATTGATGTTTTCTGAAACAGCTTCCCCTTGACACAGGATGACTGAAATATTTTGAGTGTTCCACTCTGTGACAGGCCGCTATTCCCCAAATGCGACACCGGAATTGTGGCCCCAAAGAGCATGCTACAGTATAGGGAAAGGTGTTATCTCTGTGATTGTATCTCCGGCAGGGTCCTGAGAGCCAAACTCCCCCCCCCCCCCACCCCTTGCCAGATCCCAGCTTTGGCTGCAGAGTTTCAGATTCAGGGAAGTTCCGGGAATAAACCAAAGGATGGAATCATTCAGTTAGTCCCTTAAACTAAGTGTTTTTAATGCCACTTGGCTTATTTCGGGTTCTTAAGTTACACTCACTCCCAATGTGCTTTCTGGCCGTGGGTGGCCCGGGTAAGTCACCAGCAGCCCAGCTCTGGTACACACACACACACACACACACACACACACACACACACACACGCTGGTCTCTGACAAAGAGACCCTCCGCCGCACTCCCTCCCTGGTCACAGAGAGCAAACAGGAGAGTTTGTTCTTTCGAAGCATTAAACACTTTCCTACATTGGAACTCAGTTTCTATAGCATACTCACATTTCACCTAAGAGACCAACCAAAATAATTTGATGACATTTTACACACACACACACACAGTCACAGCAAAGCAGAATGATGAAAAAAATAACTCTTTAGGTGATTTCGAGGAAGGAATACATTATGCCTTTATTACTGTTTATCAGTAAATAGAGTTGATTTGGGATCCCAATGGAATATTTTGATTTTATATATCTATGTGGCCAAAATACATACCTGAATTGAACACATAATTCATTAATTACCAAAAAAACATTTGGGTTTTGTGATTGAAATAATAATAAGTATTAATATATACTGACTTAGTATTATCTATCAGATATAGTGCTCCCCTTTTAAAAATTTTTTCTTAATGTTTATTTTTGAGAGACAGAGAAAGACACAGCATGAGCAGAAGAGGGACAGAGAGAGGGAGAAGCAGAATCTGAAGCAGGTTCCAGGCTCGTAGCTGTGAGCACAGAGCCCAACGTGGAGCTCAAACCACAAACTGTGAGATCATGCCCTGAGCTGAAGTCAGACGCTTAACCAAATGAGCCACCCAGGCGCCCCTCTACATGCTTCTCTTAACCCACACAACAGCCTCATGACAGAGAAAGGAACACCGAGGCATAGAGAAATTATGTGACTAGTCCCAGGCTTCTTGCACCTAAGTATGACCTTGGATGTCACCAGAAGTCTGACTCTACAGCTCAAACTGAGACCAAACATACAATATCCATTGTGGAGTGTTTGGAAAACAGCAACTGCTCAAAGCACGCTTCAAACTAGTAATGTTACTAAAATTGCAGGAAAACGGATTATCGCTGCTACAAACAACTAATTATTTTGGCCAATTCTGATGTGAAGAAACAGAATACTCAACCTGTCTCACTTACATAAGTGAGTGTCAGACTTGTTTTCTGAATTGTCTTCCCCTTCAAATTCACGAAGCTTCCAATTATGACATTGCCCTTCTGAAAGTTTGAACCTCTAGACTCATAAAAGGTTAAAATATTTTAAGTTATGGGAACCCGTGGAGAAAAACCAAAGTGAATTATTTATGAAAGCTAGTTGGGCAATAAGCTATCCTTATAAGTAGATATGCTCAGAGGTTTTCAGGTCTTTAATCAAAGTTTGGCAAAGGAAGTTGTCCAATATCAGAATCTGTAGTAAACCTTTATTGATTACACATGAATCAAAGAAATACACATCAGTGCACGGCATTTGCAACCATCAGAGAAATGTTTTACATGCAACAGGCAGAGAGCCTTTAAAGCACCTGCCAAACACCAAAGGTATTGCCTACTGCAAAGATTGTAAGCTCCAGGGCTGAAGGGGCTGGATTTGGATTTCTCATTATGGATCTATCCCCAGGAAGGTTTACTCAAGTGCCTTAAGTTTCCATGATCTCACCTCTGAAATTGTAATTGTGTGGCTTAAACGAGATGATGCATTTGGGGCACCAAGCACAGTCTGGCATCCAGTGGCACGTTATATAGGTAGTGGTACTATATAGCCCAATACGTGGTGCTTTCACATCGTCCTTATATACTTGGGGGTAAAGACCATTGCTTGAGCAAAACCCTAGCAATGGCTTGTCTTTCTAGGTTATGTTCATAGCGTTTGTTGGTCAGGAGCGTAACTTCCCAATTGTCTTTCATTGTCATGGGCAGGGGAGACTGTGGGAGAAGGGCGTGCATGTTTAGCATGGGCTAGTGCATCCGTAAGGTGGGCAGGTGAAGGGCGCTGTGAACAATGCGACCTGGGCAGTCCAGGCCCTGGGTGCTGCAGAGCAGAGTGGGGTGCGGTGTAGATGGGTGCATCCGAGGGACCCGCCCCCTAGGCATCTCACGGTGCCTCTTCACTCCTTCTCCCACCGCCCCCAGGGTTGTGTGCGTGTGTTCTCAGCACTGTCCTGGACTGCTTGGAGTCATGAGTAGACAGACAGAACACGATCGATGTGCCAGTCTTCATTAGGATTTCTCATCACTGTCTTCCTACACCATCTTCCGGGCAGCCAGCCTTAGGTTAAAGGCTGAGAACGATAGGATGCAATGGAGATGAGACACACGTGGCCTGTGGTGGTTGAAAATAGAGAAGGACAGAAAACAGCCATCTCCAGAGAAGAGGCACCAGGGGACAAAGTCATGGGGGATGGATCTGCAAACCACGTGCCTCCACTCAGCCTTCCTCCCGACTTGTCTTTCCCTCCAGTTTCCAGCTACTTCTCAGAATTTTTCCCAGAATTCCCGCTAAGGAATCTATTATGCACCCCCTCCAGGTAGGTAACTTCCTCAACCACAAACAAGTACGTCTTAAATTGTTAATAGTTTCACTTTGGGGCCTTTGGATAAGGCAACGGATATTGGCTGTGCTCCCTACAGCAAGGAGAAATAAAGATTTTTCTGGAAATACAAAGATGGAGGAGGCATTGCCCTGATGATCTAGGAGCTGGAGGTCCAGGGTGGGAGTCTGCTTCAAATACGGAAGTAGAGCATTGTGGGAAAAGGCAGAGATTGCTGTGGAAGCAGAGAGGGCCTTCCAGTGCCAGTGAGAGTGGTCAGAAGGACAACGTCCTGGGCTCTCTGCTGAATTTTAAATAAAGGAAAATTTTCAGAGGGCAGGAGGGTGCCACCACTTAGATCATTCTCTCTCTCTCTCTCTCTCTCTTTTTTTTTTCATTTGGTGTGGAGGCATTATAACCTACTTGATGGGCTTTCCAGAAGGAGGGGAAGTGCAGAGAAGACAAACACAGAGAAAGAGAGAATAATTTCCAACATTGCTTGTCCAAAGTGACACATGGCCATCTGCTTCATGGAGATAGAAATCCCGAATCTGGTAGTGGCCACAGGGCACTGCCCACAATAAACGGGTCCTAAAAAGAATTTCAGATACTCTCTGTGCACCCTTTGCCCAATTAAAAAGTGGCATTTATTTGACAGATGCTGTAGTCTAACTGGCCACTGCTGTGTGCCCTGGTGGTGGTGGCTGAGGGGGTGACGGGCTCCTAAGCTCTCTCTGTTCCCACTGGCGTGCAAGCCACGGAACACTTAAGCATAAGGCCCTGGAAGGAAATTTACTTTTAAGCCCAAAACCAGGGTTGTAAGTTTTCTCTGTTTCTGTTATTAGCACAGCTTAATACATTAAAATATCTAGAACCAGAGCCCACTTTTTGTTTTTCTAATACTTTCCACCACTGTGTATTCTAACACCGGCCCTAGAATAATATTACCCGGGAACACAGATGGACCACAAGAGCGAAGTTGCTGTAGGCCAGTTCCCCTTTCCCAATGATCTTTCAGTCTCCCCCAAGCCCCAAGGCCCCTCCCAGACCCTTAACTGTATACGTATGTGCATGTGTGTGTATGTCTGTGGATGAATGTATATAGATACACATATGTATAGCCATAACGTGTGGCATATTTGTGTTATTATCCAAATGTAATAAATTCAACATTATTTAGAGACACTCTTTGATTAGTGCCTCCACCATGAGACTCCAAATCCTCTTTGAATAAAGGATTAGTCAATTTTACAATCAGGAAATTAGCCTAGGACTTTGTGTTTACACAAACCACTCTCGAGTGGACGTGGGGATAGAATGAATGATTTCTTACTCTGAATTTCATCTGCTTGTCCCTTTATGCCCTCCCAAATCATAAAAAAGCATAGGAGAGAGATGGCATATTTTCTAGTTCCTCTCGAATCCCAAGCAAAGCTGGTCTGTTCAAAGCCCCTTCCACAATAATGATCACCTAGATTAGGAGTAAACCCTGTTGAAGACAAGGTGCTATTTCCATAGAGAAATCCATCTTGTGATGTTGACATTTTTGTTTCCATTAGAAGAACTACACCTCATGGCCATGAAAATGGCAGACGAGACAGTTTAATAGTGTTGTGCGAGCTCCTGATAATGGTGCCATTAATCTTGGCGTCACTCACACTTGAGCAGATTCCAGCAGGTCATCGGCTGCGTCGAGAGTCGGTTGATTTAATTATTTTTTAGCCGTCCCTGATTAGATGGGAGGCAGTGCAATAACAAATGTCACCCAAGGTGACCCCTTCACCATAAATAACCACTGGCTCCTTCCGTGTATAGCTCTCAGGCTCCCGATCGGCTCTCTGGGTCTCCGGCACATTCGAGCAGGGCTAAACTCTGCTGTGTGTGTGGAAGAGCCTTGGTGGGGCTCCCAGAAGCGAGGGGGTGGAGTGGGTCCAAAGGGCATCGAGTTCAGCGATTGAGTACTAAAGAGGGAAGGTATTTGTACTCTGTTCTCTCTTCAGTCCTTGGAATTTTTCATCATTTTTTCAGTCATCCCGAATCTGCTCTGGAATTCAAGAGACTTAATAATGAGGCCATGTAAAGGAATTACTACAGATGTCTACATGATCCTTTCCAAATAATCCTTTACATTTTCAAAAAATACCTTCCTTTGAAGAAGAGATACCCGTAAGACCCATTGGCTCCTACGGACCTACATATTTTTGATTTCCTAATACTTCAAGCTCACTTTTGGCAATCCACCAAGAGTATGGGGCAGGAAAGGTCTGAGTTAGATAGTTTCATACAATCAACTCAAGCCCTCACTTTTATTACATCTCATTTTCCCAGACACATGCACTTTTCCGATTCAGAGGACCCACGCTGCTCCACTCCAGGGAAGGGCACGTGCTGTTTACTGACCGTTCTGTTCATGAGCTAAGATGAGACTATGTTTCTAGTTATATGTCACATAGGAAATATACTTTTTCAATAAATGCCTACACATTTATATAACAAACATCACTAGTGAGATTCGTAAGCCCAACCTTATACTAATCAAGCTATCAGTAATTGTTCACTGTTTTTTTATAAAGTACTATCTAACACATTCTCTTCTTTTTAAAAAAAAAATTAATCTTTATTTATTTGAGAGAGAGAGAGAGGGAGAGCAGGGAAGGAACAGAGACAGAGGGAGACACAGAATCTGAAGCAGGCTCCAGGCTCCAAGCTGTCAGCCCAGAGCCGGACACAGGGCTCGAACCCACGAACCACAAGTTCATGCCCTGAGCCAAAGTCTGAGCCCCATATTTTTTCTTCTTTTAATGTAAATACAGTTACTGAGGAAAAGGAGAGCCTAAGGTGCTTTAAATAGTTGAGCAACTTAAAGACGGTCCCCTATTAGGTATTTCTAAGCATGAAAACCTTTTTAGTCTTATACTCTGAATGCAGAGGAAAAGGCTGATAGTGTCTTCTTTATCCCCAAGCGAACACGATTCACATTGCTGGCTTCAACCATAGGTCAGTCTGCAGCACGTAGAGAGAGATGGAAAATGCATATTGTCTGATATCAGGCAATCGGGGTTGTGCCTGATGGAATATCAAGTTAAAATAGCAAGCTTAAAACCATTGATGCCTCGGGGCGCCTGGGTGGCTTAGTCGGTTAAGCGTCCGACTTTCGCTCAGGTCATGATCTCGCGGTTCGTGGGTTCGAGCCCCGCGTCGGGCTCTGTGCTGACTGCCAGCTCATAGCCTGGAGCCTGTTTCAGTCTGTGACTCCCTCTCTCTCTGACCCTCCCCTGCTCACGCTGTCTCTCTCTCTCCTAGAAATAAATAAAAAATATTTAAAAACAAACAAACAAACAAACATTGATGCCTCCATTAAACTCGAGCCGTAAACTCGTTACCCGGAAATTCCCTCAGGTTCTCAACAACTTCTCTAAACCTTATTTCGGTTTCTCTGAAGTCTTTTTTCCTCCAGAATGAATGTGAAGAGGAGTTAGCATCTGTGCGGCAATTTTCCTGTGTTCATTCATTCATTCATGTAATAAGGAAATACTTCTTTTTTACATTTTATTATTTTTTAATTTCTTAAAATATTTTATTTTTGAGAGAGAGACAGAGCATGAGAGGAGGAGGGGCAGAGATAGAGGGAAACACAGAATTCAAAGAAAGCTCCAGGCTCCAAGCTGTCAGCACAGAGCCCGATGTGGGGCTCGAACCCAGATCAGGCCCTGAGCTGAAGTTGGATGCTTAACTGACTGAGCCACCCAGGCGCCCCAGGAAATACTTCTTGACTTTTTGGCCTGACCCAGGCCTTATTTCAAATGCCGCACTGAACAGAGCCAAGCATGTGGAAACCCTGGCCTGACCACTTACAAATGATAAGATATTGGGCAGGCACTTGACTTAATCTCTCTGAGCCTCATCTTCCCCGTCTGTCAGAGAACTGAGTGGTGCTTACCTCATGTGGGTTCAGACATTGGATAGGAAAGTGGCTCTACCTTCCGGTAAAGCCGAAACAGAATAACCACACTTGGATATTTTCTTGTATGCTTTTTCTCTGAGTGTCTGCATATACGATCTCATTTTATCCTCACGCTAGCTTCGTGAGGTAGGATTCATTATTTCAATTCCCTTCGAGAATTGAGGAAACTGAAGCCACACAGGGGCCCCAGATTAGCCGAAGGTTCCTACTCACAAGTGTCCCCTGGCACATACTAGTGCTCCTGGGTGATGCATTGCCTCACCAAGTTTCTCTTGCACATGATCCTGTACTGACAGAACTATGCTGAAATCAACAACTGTCCATTTGTAGTCTTGGGATCCTATTTTAACTTTTCTGGAGTATACAGGTATCTGTGGGCTCCCTGAATCCCCTGGCAAAATATTCTGATATAAACCCAACCACGCCAGAAATCCCAATCACAGTAACCCATTCCCTGAAGGCAAACATAAACCTTTTCCCATAATATTTATAAAAAATAAACGCAGACCTAAACGTGGGAGCCTATTTCGTCTATAATACGACAAGCTGCATGCTTTCATCAGCTTTGTGCTAGAAAGAAAAAAGATCTAGGCAGAAAGAGAAATCTGGAGTCCGGGGGAAAGGAGAGCGCGACCCGCCCGTCACACCAGACCCTGTTCTCAGGACTCCTCGTCTGACCCAATTGGCTCTGCTGAATCCAATTTACACGTTTATTAATAAAAGCAAAGTTTCTGCCCTTCTGGCTTTCTTGATAAACCTGCTGGCCTCTGGATTGAGGCTGAGCATTTCAGGATAGCACCTAAGGAGGCACGAATTCCTTTTTTTTTTTTTTTTTAATTTTAACAAGGTGTGAAATATGCAGTTTAATTATAAGCCCTGAAATTCCAATGATGTCAATGACTTTGCTTCTGAGGGACAGAAGTACAGGACCTGGAGTGAGAATCAGTCCGTAGGAACGTGTGGGCTCAGCACACAGGCATGTGACAGTGGCAGAGAGGAGCCTTTTAGGTAATGTCTAGGAATGGCTGGCTTTGGTTTGAGATTTTGTGGAAAGAGCAAGGTGGGGGATAGAAATTTCTGGAAAGGGAGAGAACCGTGGCTCAATAGACACAACATTGGTTATGCCTGCATGTACGAATTCTCTTCTGCTATTTTAAACTAGGTTCATGGAAAAGTCCAACAGACAGACCAATTATTAATGGATTCAGTACATTCCAAACTACATATGGAAAATTTTTCTATAAGAAATGAACAAAGTATGTAGGGTTTTTTTACATAAAGAGAGAGGTTTTTACAAAATTGTTTTCCATATTCCAAAACTTAACATGTTTGCCATAGAGGAAAAAGTAAGGCCAAAAAACAAGCATTGATAAATAATTACAGATATTTATCATTTGTATCCATATTATAAATTTTAAATTAAAATTAGAGCATTTGTATTATGTAATGGTCTTTACCATTTTAATTGATGATTAATATGCTAATTTACGAGTATTTCATGATTTATTTTTTAAACTACTAATATGGGGCCTCTGGCTTATTAACAAACTGTTTATGTAGATGAAACAAAGTTATGAACAGTATATTTAAGTCATAATATTATTAAACATAAATTTCTAGAAAGAAGACTGCGACATCCAAAAGCCAGTTTCCAATTGCAAAATAGCTTTCTACAAAGTCTGTCATGATTAATAATTAATGAGAAATATTATAAATAAGTGTACTCCTTCCTGTGCACCTTGGTAATCCTTTAACATACTACATTTTCCTATTGCAAATTAGGTAGGAATAAGTGATTTTTTAAAAAAATTTAGAACCTTATTCTTCAAATTGCTTACTCACATCTTTTGCTCAGTATTCTACTGGGTATTCAACATTGTCTATATGCAGTTTTTTAGGACACTTGTTCTTCCAGCTGACCTTCAAAATCAGCCAGTAATTTTAAATCAGTTTGAAATATTGAATGGGATTTTGTTAAATGTATAGATTATTTGGCAGAGAAGTATGTTTTTGTATTCAAATTTTATGTCTTTTAGTGTGATGGTTTATGATGGTATGCACTTTTCAAATCTCATCACAGATGGGGCACCTGGGTGGCTCAGTCGGTTAAGCGGCCCACTTCGGCTCAGGTCATGATCTCACTGCTTGTGTGTTCGAGCTCCTCCTTGGGCTCTGTGCTGATAGCTCAGAGCCTGGAGCCTGCTTCCGATTCTGTGTCTCCCTCTTTCTCTGCCCCTCCCCAATTCACACACTATCTGTCTCTCAAAAATGGATGAATGTTAAAAATTTTTTAAAAATAATCTCGTCCCAGGCTTTTGTTGAATGCATTGCCAAAGCAAACTTGATTTGGTCCTCATAGTTTACAAATGTTTATTCCCAATTAAGTTATTATATATTATACTACAGATCTTCTGCAATATGTGATGGGGTTATGTTCTCATAAATCCATGGTAAGTTGAAAGTATTGTAAGTCAAAAATGCATCGAGTACAGAATACGCCGAACCTAGGGAACATCATAACAGCCCCGCCTACATTTTGCTTACATTAGCCTACAGTTGGATACGATCATCAAACGCACAGCCTTGTCTCCCATGCTTCTGTCTCAGTACAAACCCTCTTCTCCTTTCTCTTGTAAAGATAAAGTCATTGACTTTGGGCCCACCCTCATCCAATATGGCCTTGGAACCTTATTCTTCAATTTGCTTACTCATATCTTTTGCTCGTGCAGCACTGAGAATGATGCAGCTACGCACCCGGGAACAGCAAGGACTGCTGCAATCATGGGCGGCTGGGGGAGTCAAAGGAGCATTCTTCCCTGGAAGTTTCAGAAAGTAGGCCCTGCTTTAGAGAATGACCTGCAGACACCTTGATTTCAAAGTTTTAGCCTCCAGAAGCGTGTGAGAATAAATTTCTGTTGTTTTAAGTCTCCCAATTTCTGGTAATCTGCTATAGCAGCCCTAGGAAATTAATACAGCTGCTCAGAGAAAATCAAAGGGTTGTGGTCTTTCCCCACCCCCACACCCATCCATATGCCATTTATTTTTCTCCTTTTCTTGTCTTATTGCATTGAGTATGAATTTGCTTTGAATTAGATGAATTGCTTTTGATTTAGGGGAGAGATCTTTAATCATTCTCCATTAAGGATGATATGAAGCTCTGACTTTAGGAAGCTACAAACGAATGAGCAAATCAAGTTAAGAGTATGTAGGAGAAAGTAATTAATAAACATGAGAGTGGAAATAATGTAGTCAGAAAATGTGCAGAGTCAACATCAAGTTCTTTTAAAAAATTACACTGATGAAATTAATCATGGGGAAAAAAGGAAGAAAGCACAAATTAAGAATATCAGATATTTCACAATGTTAAAAGTATATTAAGGTAATATTCAGAAAAACCTTATGTCAATAAACTTGCCCCTATAGATGAAACTAAATATTTAATTGAAAAAACTTATCAAACTGACATAAAGAGATATGAAATGTCTACGTAGTCCTTTATCTACTAAATATATTGACTAGAAAATTAAAAAATCTTTCAACAAATACTATAAATATGATTTAATTTATATATGGAGTCTAAAAAACAAAACAAATTAACAAACAAAAATCAAACAAAAATCAAACCAACCCTTAAATGCAGAGAACCCTTAAATTTCCACCTGGTGGCTACCAGGGGGAAGGCAGGTGGGGGGATGGGAGAGACAGATAAAAAGGGTTACGAGATACAAACTTTCAGTTATAAAATAAGTCTTGGAGATTAAAAGTACAGCGTAGGGAATATAGCCAATAGTACTGAAATATCATTGTGTGGTGGCTGATGGTGACTACACTTATTGTGGTGAGTATTAAATAATGTACAGAATTGTTGAATCTCTATGTTGTGCATCTGAAACTAACACAACATTGTGCTCTATGCTGACAGCAAGGAGCCTGCTTGAGATTCTCTCTCTCTCTCTGCTCCACCCTTGCTTGAGTTCTTTCTCTCAAACATAAATAAATAAACTTTTTAAGAAGGAAATAAAACAGCATTTCTTTAAAGATGATATGATTATGGACATACAAAAATCTCATAAAAACTATAAAAGTAAATAAAAAAAGAGACCATTAGGGGCGCCTGGCTGGCTCAGTCAGTGGAGCCTGGGACTCTTAATGTTGGAATTATAAGTCTGAGCCTCACGTTAGGTGTGGAGATAACTTACAAATCAAATCTTAAAACAAAACAAAACAAAAAGACCCTACTAGAACTAATAAGTGAATTTACCAGGATTACAGGATTGAAGGGTCAATATACAAACATCAAATACATTTCTATTTAACAGGAAGGGAAAATGCAAATGTAAAATTTTTTTTTTTTTACAAATAGTTTATTGTCAAATTAGTTTCCACATAACACTCAGTGCTCATCCCCAAAGTGCCCTCCTCCATGCCCCTCCCCCCTCCCCCCCACATCCATCAGTCCTCAGTTTTTGTCAGCATTCAAGAGTCTCTCATGGTTTGCCTCCTCATCAAGATTAAAAGCTTCTGCACAGCCAAGGAAACAACCCAGAAAATTAATAGGCAACCAACGGAATGGGAAAAGATAGTTGCAAATGACATATCAGATAAAGGGTTAATATCCAGAATCTATAAGGAACTCACCAAACTCCACGCCCGAAAAACAAACAACCCAGTGAAGAAATGGGCAGAAGACATGAACAGACACTTCTCCAAAGAGGACATCCAGATGGCCAACAGACACATGAAACGATGCTCAGCGTCCCTCCTCATCAGGGAAATACAAATCAAAACCACACTGAGATACCACCTCACACCAGTCAGAGTGGCTAAAATGAGCAAATCAGAGAACTCTAGATGCTGGCGAGGATGTGGAGAAACGGGCACCCTCCTACACTGTTGGTGGGAATGTAAACTGGTACAGCCCCTCTGGAAAACAGTGTGGAGGTTCCTCAGGAAACTAACAATAGAAGTCTCCTATGACCCAGCAATAGCACTGCTAGGAATTTACCCAAGGGATACAGAAATGCTGATGCATAGGAGCACATGTACCCCAATGTTCATAGCAGCACTCTCCACAATAGCAAATGTAAAATTTTTAAAGATATTATCATTTACAATGCATTAAAACACACACACACACACACAACCTAACACGTAGAGATGAATCTCCCAAAATGTGCAAAAGAAGATACCCAAACACCCTCCAAGCAAATGTAAAAGTACTCAACATTTTTAGCCACCAGGGAAATAGAAGTAAAAGCTGTAAAAGATGCCACTTCATACCCCATAGATGAAACATTTGCACTTTGGGCTTTGATGCATCTTTTCTGATCCCTCATTGAGTGGATCAGTCCTCAGTAAGAACGTGAGGGAGGCCTCAATGCCATAGCTCTTCCTTCCCCATTATTTATTGGTGGAGAATAAATTGGTCTATATGCTTTCGGACAGCACAGTGTTTACACAGAAATGCATTCCAACTTTCTTTTCTATCCCCATTTAATGTTTCTTTCAGCTTTCCTGAGGAAATATTTTCCAAAATAAAAATAAAAATTGCTTGCTTTCCTACAAAGGCATTAACTTACCTTCCAACTTAATGCCTTAAGTGCCCTTAAAACTTCATGATGATCACAATAGGAAGACGGAGGGGAAAAACATTGAGCTGTAAGTAAGTATATGTATGAGAATTTGTCTCTTGTTTAACACGTCTACTACTGAAAGTTCTGTAGTTAAGGTAGTATGTCAAGGGCAGGATAGGAACTTCACTGGCATGAGAGCAAAACTAATAGAAACTTTAAGAAACAATATGCCTAACTTCACTGATGACTGTCTCTCACAGGCTTTCTCGGGATTTTTATAAATATACCTTCTAGTTATGTCTTCCCTTGTCAATAAAAGATGATGAATGGATCAAGAAAATAGGGCAGACTCATTCTAAGGAACATTATATAACAAAACTGCCAGCATTCTGAAGGTGTTTCACTGGTTTGGACAAGGCCCACTGAATAATTACAGTCTGAATTCAACACATCTAAAAACACTTTCCAAATTAACATTTCAAGAGCTTATTATTCCTAGGGGGTTCTTTGAATGTAAGAAGTAAATCACTAAATCATATTTATATGTACGAGGTGATTTTATTCGTACCTGAGGGTGCTGGAAGATAGATAGAAATATTTGTCTGTAAACAATGGTGTGCATCTTTAGCTGACTTTCAGTAGGTGTATTCAAAGAAGTCAGTAGGCATGCCAGTGTTTTCCAGCATTAGTCCTGAATATCAGCAAAAGTAACCAAACAAGTTGCATATTTTTATTGGATGGTTGGGTTAGCAAAACGGGAAATATTTTTCAAAGAGAAGTATCATAAAAGCATCACAACCACTTGGGTGCAGATCTAACTAATTTATTATCTAAGGAACATATCTCTGTTCCCCCACACACACACTTACAGAAATTCCATAGAAATTTCTATTTGTGTGTGCACAGGCACTGTGAGTTTCTAACTTTGATATTGTTTCACAGAAAATGAGCACTGGATCTTTGAGGTTTTCAGAGTGAGCTAATGATATTTGTGTTGAAGTTGACAAGAAGATTCCTAAAAACTTCCAAAAGTTGCTCAAGAATTTTGAGGGGATACGCTTCATTCATTCATTCATTCAAATATTGGGTGACCTTAATTCCTCCTCAAGGCCAAGGCAATGCAAGTTTTCCATCTTGCAATGAGTTAGAACAAAACCCTGACTTGTGATTTACCTCCAGTGAGTTGCATGGTGGAAAGAATTTTGAAGAAACCACATTATAGTAACTGTGGGGAGACTGGCAGAGAAAGGGCAACAGAATGTAAAATATATTGAGCTTGCTCCACCTTGCCTGAATTTAAGGACTCATAGTGGAGAAGGGACCAATGGATGGATGTCCTTGAGAAGTGCCCTCTTTTGTTTCAAGATATTCTTGAGCTGCCCTGCCTCCTGAAAATAAGAGAGGCCTGAAACATGTCTCTCTCTCCCTGCTTCCAGCACAATCCAATACAGTTTATTTCATTATGGCTGGATATGTAACAACCTCATTCTTCCTTTCAGATGAAGAACTGCTCTAGGTTACAACATGAGTGAAAGTTGTAAGTGAAATTCTTGGTTTCAAGCCTTTTACTGAGCAGAGTTTGAATGCAGAGGAAGAGGCAGATTGTATTTGAATATGTTTGGGGATGATAGGCAGGTAATCTCAGACTTCTATAATTGCCTTCTCTCTGGGCTTTAGGTACTTCCTCCCTCCCTCCCTTCCTTCCTTCTTTCCTTTCTTTCTGTTTTCTTCCTTCTCTTCTCTCCTCTCTTCTTTCTTTCTTTCTTTCTTTCTTTCTTTCTTTCTTTCTTTCTTTCTTTCTTTCTTTCTTTCTTTCTTTCGTCTTGCAGAGAGAACTCAAGCCCACAATTCTCTTCCTAGAAACCCCTAAACTGACAGGGAATAAGCCTTTTGATCAATACTTTTATATAAAAGCCCATATGGCACCTAGGGCAAAGAATTCACTAGTTTTACTGACAGATTCACACACTTTTCTCTTGGAAAGACAGCAAGATTTATTTTTCCCTCATTGGGAGTCAATAGAAATAATACGACATGATTTGCTTCTCTCCTAGTTCCTCATCACTGTCCTCCCAAGGCCTGAAACTCAAAGCTTCCCTACATGAAATAGGAGGGTTGTGGGTAGTTAACCTGCTACCCTTTCACTTAACCTACTCTCAATAGCCTTTAGTGGAGACAGAACAGACCAATTCGGCACTCTCCATGAGTTTCTGGTCCAAACTTTTGTTATGACACAAAACTAAATCCACCTGTACTTGTTTATTGCAATGAACTTACCCAATATGGAAAGAAGAAAAGAATTAGTATGTTTTCATAAATTGATTTTACAAGAAAACGATTAAATATTTAAACGATTATCGTTCCTACGATCTTTCAGAGAGAAAATTTCACAAAAAAAAAAAAAAAAAAAAAAAAAAAAACAAAAAAAAGTGGCCATTTTACATGTTTTTAAATAAGATATTTAAATGATTATATATAACATAAAGATTATAAAAGCTTAAAGAAATATACCGATATCTATGCNCTAAATCCACCTGTACTTGTTTATTGCAATGAACTTACCCAATATGGAAAGAAGAAAAGAATTAGTATGTTTTCATAAATTGATTTTACAAGAAAAAGAATAAAAAATTTAACGAATTTTCTTTCTAAGAACTTTAAAAAAAAAAAAAAAAAAAAAAAAAAAAAAAAAAAAAAACCAGCAACCAGATACAGTGGCCATTTTACATGTTTTTAAATAAGATATTTAAATGATTATATATAACATAAAGATTATAAAAGCTTAAAGAAATATACCGATATCTATGCATTGGAAATCCATTGGATGCACTAACACATGCTTTGTATTTCACAAAATAGATACTGTTAGAATTTAAATGTCTAGAGCTGCTGAAACTGCAGAAGTTTCTTTAGATCGCTTTTAAGAACAGAAATCTAGGGGCGCCTGGGTGGCTTAGTCGGTTAAGCGTCCGACTTTCGCTTAGGTCATGATCTCGCAGTTCGTGGGTTCGAGCCCCGCGTCGGGCTCTGTGCTGACTGCCAGCTCAGAGCCTGGAGCCAATTTGAGAGTCTGTGTCTCCCTCTCTCTCTGACCCTCCCCTGCTCGCGCTGTCTCTCTCTCTGTCCTAGAAATAAATAAAAATATTAAAAAAGAACAGAAATCTAATTTTACAAAAACTTAATGAAATAATAATGGTAAATTTAAAGTTCTAGATCTTAGAGTCATTAAAGTAAACAAGACAGGAATGTCAACAACACCATATATCTTTCGTCTTCAGAGACCTTCATCATTGTGAGTGACCTTGTGCTGCATGGCATAGTCAAGGCACAAGTTTATTTTTTTAATGTTTATTTTTTATTTGTTTTTTTGAGATAGACAGAGCTTGAGCAGGGGAGGGACAGAGAGAGAGAGAGGGAGACAACAGAATCCGAAGTAGGCTCCAGGCTCTGAGCCATCAGGACAGAGCCAGACGCGAGGCTTGAACTCATAAGCTGTGAGATCACAACCTGAATGAAGTCAGACACTTAACTGAGCCACTTGGCCACCCCATGGTCAAGGCACAAGTTTAAACAGGTATTTATCCCATTAATTTACAATTTAATACTCATAACAATAAAACAAGTGCTACACATGATCATAATCAACCAAGAACATTAATTCATTTTGATTTTGCATATTTAATCCTAAAATCATTATACAAATTTAAAATTTTTCATAATTAAATTATCCTCATTTTATTCTCCAGTGTATAGCTAAGTTCTCTCTGTCTCTTTCTGTGTGCACGCGTGCGTGCGCGTGTGTGTGTGTTTGGTTAGATGAACAGCTGAAAATATGAATGACCCTTCTACTTCCACATCAGTGCTTCAGAATGAGGATGCACCTATTTGATTTCTGCCCTAACCTTCTCCTGGACCACTGGGTATTGGAGAGCATTTCAATAGATCATATGAAAAATCAAGAAAACTTGAAGATATTTACCATTACTCAATATTTCTTTCTTTCCTACCCCATCTACACAACCAGGGTAGAAATATACCCAGTGCTTCCCTGGTAATGATGACCAGGGTTGTCACTGAATGCTGCCCACCATGGGAAGAAGGGATGTACAGCTGGCTCTGCTCTGCCAGCTCTCATGTCTCAGGGATGCCCTGGGTCCCAGCATCTCTACCAGGACACTGGCAAAGAGCTACAGTTCCATAGCTTCAGCCTACTTGCCTACGTCATTCTCCACAACATTGTTTCTCAGCCTGGAGTTGATGTGGTGCCATGTTGTCTGCTCGATACCTTCCCTAGTAAAATCACAAACTATTTCCATTTAGTACTGTCATTCTAAGACACGACATTATGCTATGAAACCACAGCGCTGTAGTCCGTTTAGATGAGAAGAAATGCAAGGGAGGGAGATTTTCCCAGTGTAAGTCTTCCGAGTGACATAACTGCAGACGACTAAGGAGACTGACATGTAAAACGGTCACTGACAGTGGCAGCATAACTATCGCATCGGTTCTGATTTCCTTGCTTCGCGTCTGTGTCTTTCAGAAAACAAGTATTGTCATTTGATTTTTCTAAAATGTACCTTTTCTGAGTACCTAATATGCCAGAAAACCAATATAAAAGTTATCTCTTGTGACTATAAACATGGTCATACATTTACTCAGAGGTTGCCTAAAAAATATAGAAATTGCACCAAAGCAAGGTTGATGCAACCCACAGTGTTCTTTGAGATCAGGCTGGGGAAGTTCCAGATCTGCTTTATTCCCATAGGGAGTAGCCTCTCCATGGAAGAGCTTCAGGAATCTTTCTTGGAACCTGCATTGCATCCAGTCTGATCTACCATCTCTAGCACCTTGTGAATTCTCAATACACTACAGCCAATTCTTTGACTTCTTTATACCTTGCCTTAGCCCTTGTTCAAGAACTAATCTGGGAAACTTGTGGATCCTCTCTAGACAATTAGGAATCTGTGGGGAAAAGAGAGTAAGAAATTAAACAACCACAAGGAGTATTTCTTCAGAAGGCTGCTCAAGGTTCTGGGTGCCCTCTATTTGTCTGTCTCACATCCCAGGTGCTCTTATCCTCACAGAAACCCAGAGGCACTATCCCACCGTGGTCTCAGAATCCTTCCCAGATTTTCCCAGGTCGAAATTTCAAAAGGATCTTCCATCCTGAAGAAGCTACTTGATGAGGAGAATGAGTTTTCGCTCCACCTCTAGACAAAGCTCACAGGAAGACACCGATAGTTAATAAACTGGCTTTATCATTGTTTGCTATGAAGGAGAAACACACTGTAGGGAGATGTTAGAGAAGATTTCTTGAAGAATTTGGACTTTTCTTAGAAGTTCTGAGAAGAGTTTAAGAAGCAAGTCTGTTTTAAATGGGATGTTGTTAAGAATTGATGGTAACTCTACAATGACACATCTTAAGTCTTGTGGGACTAGACTGAGGTTGAAGCTATAATTATTAAAGAACCAGCAGCCACGCATATTGGTTGAGATAGGACCTACTTGGTCATTTCTGTGACTTGGTCAATATTTGTGTCTGTGTTCAGACATGATTGGAATTTGCTTGTTTGGGTCTTGATGTTTCATTGTCACATTATGGTTGACGTTGAAATGGTTTTTGTGCTCAACATGGAACGCCAAAGCCTGATTCTGAGGACCAGGCCATTTTATAACAACACAAACGTCTAGATAATGCTACTCAGCCAGCTCTTGTTTTTCTCTCCTTTAGTCTTCTGATTTGGCCAAAGGCAGACAAAGTAGACCATGAGACACTCTTCCATGCTCTTCAGGTTTTCACCTTGGTTATACTATACTTGTTTTTCTTGTGAGATTATTTAGAGGACATAGTCTGTGGTTCAATTAAAGTTAATCTCTCCTATTTCAGGAGATTGGTTGGATCCTTTGATGTGACAATAGCTGTCCAGTCATATTTAAAATTCTTTACAGGATACATCAGCCAGCTAGAAAAGGCAATTATCAGAAAGAAAAAAATTATTAGTCTTCAAGATAAATTTTGAAACCAGGAGCCTATATTAGAAAATCCACATGATGAATATAGTTGGATCTGTTTTGGAAAGCCAGGTGATGTTTTCCCTTAGTTTAGTCACAAACTTATTTATCTTACAATACGTAGGTTCAGCAAAACGTGTTTGCTATGACATGCATTTCCCTATGGCTAATTAAGGGGAACTCAAAAACTCTGAATCTCTGTAACAACTCTGGCTGATAGTTGGGCTTTTAAACTTCTCCTAGTGTCTGAGATAAGTTTTATACAAACCTTCCAGTTGTAGTCACCCTAAAATGAGAATAACAGTTGACGTGGTATTCATCAAGACTTATCTCAGTTGTGTCTTCTGAAAGTTTTATAAATAGGTTTGTGTGTCCCTCCTTCTGGGTGTTTGGGGGTAATTTTTCCATGGAGACACGGCCAACTGGAATTGAGATAGTGCTGAATAATTTCAAATCTCTAACAAATATCCAGCACACATAAGATAAATGTCTGTCTGGAAGACATGTAAAAATCTGATATCCATATAGGAAGGGGTGATCTGCTGGTGCACAGATCTTAGTGAGAATGTAAGAATTCTTTATCTCAACAGGAAGAGGTGGATTTTGCATCTCTTTATGAGAACAAAATATTCTGAATCAATTTAAAACAGACTTAAAGTGTCTCTGAAGGAAACAACCATTGTGGTCAGGAGAGCTCCAATATTAGTTGTGGGGGTGGGGGGGATTGGCTAACTCTTGTTGATAGGTTGTAATGTTCTCAGCAGAAATATTTTGATGATGTGAGGCTAATGTTCACTCTTTAGAAGACTGAAGGTTGGTATTAATAATGAGAGGGAGACTGAGGACCTCAAAGTGTCATGTAAACAGGCAACCTATTCTCTAAAGTGTTTGAAAGAGCAACCATCAGATGAGAGTGGCCGATCTAGAAAACAACTATTCAGAGCAGTACCTATGGGTTGGGGAAAATGTTCAGCAAAATTTTGTGTTTCCTTCAGTGGAAAATGGAGACCATAAAGAATGAAAATAATCCAATGAAGATCAGAAAGATCATATTCGTGTTTTAAAGATTGTCAAACTATAATAATAGGTAGGATTAGTAGTATACCAAAGGGGCAGAAAAAAATGTGTGGATGGATCAGAAATGAATCATGTCCATTGTCTTGGGTGGCAAGTGTCTGCTTCTGTAGCCTGTAGTTTCTGGAGGATTCCAAAGAAACCATAATTTGGGTATTTCAGAGGATTGGATGAGTAGTAGTAACGGGAAGTGCTGTATGTCATCTAAATGAATCCAAGGATCAACACCTTCCATTTGACTTATATGTCAGCAATTCACAGTACTTCTTCCATTGGAACGCATTGGCAGCTTTCTCTGATGCTTTGACAGACTTACCAAAATTATGCCATGAGCAGGTGGGGTGTGCCCTGGAAACATCATCAATAATACCTCTTAACAAGCAGTTTGCCCATGTCAGGCCAATCTATCTCCGCATCTCAGCTCTCGTAGATAATATTGCAGAATATCTTTGCTTCATTCCATTTTATTATTGCTGTCTTATTAGGTAATCAGAAAGCATTTCAAGGTTTTAAATTTTTCAATTATCTTATAGGAGTTCTTGGAGAGGTCAGGACAACTCATTTTCTAAAACATGCCAAAATAATTGACACATCTCAAATCTTATACTCATTATCAATCTAAATGTTTGCATTTTGTCTTTTGTCAGGGCAGCTGGCCATCTAACTTGGTTTAGTTTCTGGGAGAAATCTGTATTTTTGGGGTAAATGTCAGGCTTTGACTGCATCTCTTGTTTGGCAAGCTTTGGTTTTAGTTTTTGTGTATGATTTGTTGACAAATGACTAAATCACAGTTATCCAAGAGAGTCTCTGCACAGTCTGTGTAGAGTCTGGATAGTTTCCAAATAAAAATACATGATCATGGAGTTTTTATTTCATGTGAAGGAAGCGGGATGGATGGGTTTTGACAGTGATGTGTGAAGGAAAAAATGAAAGTATTTAATAGAAGTTCTGAAAAGTGTTGAGCATTTTGTCATTGTTGTTGTTGTTACTATTGTGAATAGACAAGATTTGTGTGAAAATACTACTTCATTGGTTAGGTGTGCTGATTGTCCTCATGGTCACCTGCCTTTAGCCACAGGGTTTAAGAAAAAGATGAGACTCCAGAAGGATATGAAGGATTTCCTGGTATGTACAGTGAGGAAAGTTACACTTGGGTTGACCAAACTGGAATTTTAAGATGATACAGAATGCTAAGCTACCATCTTAAGAACAAAGGCACAGAAGTAAATATAGAGGAGCAAAAAAATAATACTGACTTTATTATCATAATATTGGGTATGAGTATGAGTTTATGTCAGAGCTGGAAGACATCTAAACATGGTATCTAATCTTCTCTGGTTTGCTTATTTTTTACTATGTTCTAAAGTGTCTTGCTAGGTTTCCTATTTTCCCTAAATACAACACTTGAGCACATGGCGGGAGACCTGGTGACTTGTTTCTTTGAATGATAGGAAGATAGAAGAAAGCTGTGGATTTTGAGAAGAGAAGAGCTTTGGTCGGAGGCTGTGGGGGTGGGCAGATTTGTGCAATCACGGAAGAAAGGAAATTTCTCTAAAGAGTTGTGCTTCCTTTGTTTCTCACTATTCCACTGTAGCTCATTTCAACTTTTCAACAATCATATAATCCCAGGTTTAAAATTTTTTTTTTACATTTATTTATTTTTGAAAGACAGAGTAAGACAGAGTGTGAGCAGCAAAGGGGCAGAGAGAGAAGGAGACACAGAATCAGAAACAGTCTCCAAGCTCTGAGCTGGCTGTCAGCACAGAGCCCAATGTGGGGCTCGAACCCACGAACCATGAGATCATGACCTGAGCCGAAGTCAGATGCTCAACCGACTGAGCCACTCAGGCGCCCCAATATAATCCCAAGTTTTAAGTAGGAGGTGCAACTATCACTGGTTTAGGATTTTCTGAGAACCTGAATTTTTTTTTAAATTGAGGTGTAGCTGACACACAGTGTTACGTTAGTTTCAGGTGTACAACATGGTGATCTGACAAGTCGATATGTCATACTGTGCTGACCATGAGGGTAGCTACCCCACCTGCCACCATAAAATGCTATTACAATACCAAGGACTATATTCCCTTAGCTTGAAGTCTTTTAACAGTGTTTCCATGAGAAAATGATTTGGAGTTTCAAATATCTTTATTTCTTTAGAGCTTTTGGAAATGAACCACAGGGACTTCTAACCTTCTTCAGCATTGCTTAGAGGTTTTTCTGCTAAATCCACCTAGTGGCAAGGAGGAAGTAACTAACAATGTTGAAGAATATTCCGTCTTAGTTGCAGTTATCTTAGGATTTCCAGAGCTGATATTTTGTTGCAGGAGAAAGATTTTCAAACAAGAGTTTGGGGAGGCATCATGGTTTGTTGTAGATCTATGGGTTGTAGAGCGTTGGGTGACTCAATGTCTCACAAGCAGTATGTAAATTGTTGCATTTCCAAAGAAGATGACAAGAAACATTCAAATTTTCCCTGCCTGTTTTTAAAACATCATTATGTGCCATTGTGATTTATGGCTTCACTTGTCATACTGGCACCTGCAATGGATAAGATCATTAAAAACCTTTTTTTCAAGTTTTTATTTATCAGAGCCATGGAAAAACTACATTTCTATTAGTTTTAGTTGGAAAAGTTGGAAAAGCATGTTATAACTCATTCCAGGTAATATCTTTCTTTTTTGTAGAGCTATTACTCAGGCCTATCTAAAGAAACAGTTGAGCGAGAATTATTTCAAAATCAAAATAGCCTTTTTAAAATTTGAAATGTGTTATGCACCTGAGATGCTGACAGCAAGGTCCACGCCAAGCATTTGATCCACGAATACCCATTTTCCAAGTTCTCCAGATCCTTAGAGCTGAGCCTCTTCCATTTTTGCTGTGGCCAATTTTTAAATAAGAGATCGGGAAATGGTTTAGTGATCATAAATCACACTGATGGTTGGGGAATAAAATGGGCTCCTTCGCTTCTTCAGATGTGGTTCCACACATTTTTACACATCTTCAAGCTAAATCAGAAATCCAGATGCGAAACTATGGTGCTTACACATATCGTGTTTATTTGTGATCTTCCATGGAAGAAGATAGGACTGGAAGACCTGATGGGGTTGTCTTCTGGCATAATAAAGTGAAGATCAATACTATAAAAGACAATGGGGGGGAATCTGCTTAAAAATGAATGTGGTTTCCACTTCTGTGTATACATTGCACTAAGTGATCAGTTCAACCAAAATACAGCAATCACTGTACTTCGTCATATTACAGAAATATGTGTGACTTACTAAATGGACTTAGTTTCATTTTTGCTTTTAAAAATGCCAACCTGAAAGAAAGAGCAAGACAAGCCTAGAAATAGAGTATTAACTACAGAAAAGGAACTGATGGCTACTGGAGGCCAGGTGGGTGTGGCGGGATGGGTAAAATAGGTGATGGGAATTAAGGAGGACACTTGTGATGAACAGCAGGTATTTTATGGAAGTGTTGAATCACTACACTGTACACCTGAAACTAATACTACACTGTATGTTAACTACCTGGAATTTAAATTAAAGCTTAAAAATAAATAAATAAATGCATGATGGGGATTGAAGAGGGCACTTGTTGTAATAAACACTGGGCAATGAATGGAAGTGCTGAATCATTATGTTATACACCTGAAACAAATATGACACTGTGTGTTCACTCACTAGAATTTAAATACCAACTTAAAAAATAATTTAAAAACATCAATCTTTCTGATAGGACCATTGACTATTTTCCTTTTATGTTTACTTGTCTTTATTCTCCCCATGTTATTTAAGTGATTAAACATATTACTCTTCTAATTACATAAAGTACAGCAAAACCTTGGTTTGACAGCATAATTCGTTCTGGAAACATGTTTGTAATCCAAAGCACTTGTATAGCAAAGCAAATTTTCCTATAGGAAATAATAGAAACTCAGAAGATTCGTTCCACAACCCAAGAATATTCATATAAAAATGATTATAATACTGTAATATAATACAAAATAATAAAGGAAATACAAAATATAAAGAAAAACAAACAAATTAACGTGCACTTACCTTTGAAAACCTTCGTGGCTGGTGTGAGGGAGACAAGAGAGAAGAGGGTCATTGTGTAGAACAATTTTCACTATCACTAGCAGAATCACTGCTATCTGCTGGCTCAAAGGAATCTTTTCTACAGTAGAGTATTCATAAACTCCTATCATCTATTGTATTTAATGTAACTGGCAATAAGGCAGCAGAGGAAAGGGTCTGTATCTGCAAGCAGCCTGACCTAGAAAGAAGCAAGGATTCCTAAGCTCACTCTTGTATGGGAAGCAAAGGACTGTCCATAGGTGCTTTGAAGTGACAAAAAATATACCAGTGCCAGTTGTGGGCACCTTCCAACGTTCTGAAAAATCACTGATTTCTGCCAAACACTGAGGCCTGAGACCAAGCATCTGAGCATAGGAGATGATCACCCATAATTCCACAATGAAAAAGAGAAAGAGAGAGGAAGAGAGAGAGAGAAAGACAGAGAAGAACCATTGGCTCAGATGTGATCATGCGATGTTCAGTGTCATGTACTACTCGGATTGCAAGACATCGCTCCTTTATCAAGTTAAAATTTATCAGAAATGTTTTTTTGTTGTGGGGAAATAGGTTCTGCCTACCTAAATGGGTTAGAAAAAAGCTTAGGGCAGAAAGCTGTGACCATGGGGCAAAAGTGCAGAGGTTAGCTAGTGGAATGTTGTACTGGGATCTCGAGTGACCTTTTATGTCACCTGCAGGAAATTACTTTCCATCTGATGCCAATATACTATTGTACTTTCATCACAAATTCCACTTGCCCCCTGACCCTTTGCTTCTTACACACAAGTTAATGATTACTATCTGATTGTTTTCTTCACCTTCATCACGTACATAAGATCTTGGGTTTTTTTCTGTTTGTTTGTTTGTTTGTTTGTTTGTTTGTTTTATGTATGTTTGAGAGACAGAGAGAGAGAGCAAGCAGGGGAGGGTCAGAGAGAGAGGGAAAGACAGAATCTGAAGCAGCCTCCAGGCTCTGAGCTAGCTGTCAGCACAGAGCCCAACGCAGGATACAAGCCCACGAACCACGAGAGCATGACCTGAGACGAAGTCAGACATTTAACCGATGAGCCACCCAGGCACCCCAATCTTGTTTTCTTCATGTTCACCATGTGGGTATTATCTTGTGAGCTCAATAAATACGGAGATAAAACCCCTGTTCAGGGCTCCTGTCTCCTCCTGGACATTAGCCTCTCTTGTATTCAATTTTGCATCTGCTCTCTTGCTGGACAAAACACTTTATATATATACATATATATATATGTATATGTACATATATACATATATGTATATATATAATATAAATATATTTATAATACACTTTATAAATTTATATAAAATATAAATATATTAAAATATATAAAATATAAACAAATATATACTATAAAATATATAAAATGTTATATATATATATATGTATATATATATAAAATACACTTTAATATCTCCAGCCGGTCTTTAGATCTTACTGCTGCTTTCTCTGGCTATTCTGTTCATGAGGATCTTTTCTTTCACTCTCTTCTGGCATATTTGTTCTGGGAGTGTATATCCCTCATTTGACACTTACATGTTAATTATCCTCTTGAGCAAAAGTCACTTTTCTTCCCCAAAAGATTGCAGAAACCTTGACTATAGGGATAATTTACGAAAGGGCCAGTTCTTCTCGAAGTAGTAATACATATTAGCACAAAGTACATAACGGAGCCCAATACGCTTTCTCTTTTTAAATTTTTTCTCCCTGCTTCCCATGGCCCCCATTTTATCCCTTCCAAGGAGGAACAAAAAATGCGCCAAATCTCAAACATTTGAATTATAGCTAAGAACATTTCCATCGAGCTTGGTATCTGTATTCTTACCATCCACTCTGAATGCTGCCATTCTTGTAAAGCAATGTCTCCAGTCATTACCTGATTCCTGTGCCCACCTCAACCCTAATTTGGGGAGAAAGGCAGACTTTGTTTTAGCTGTATGTTAGATGATGATAGAAACTAGTTATCTTAAAGCTGAAATATCTTAGTTTCTTTGGGTCTTATCTTTAATTTATCAAGCATATTTTTCCTTATTTGTAGTTGTTTTGTAATTAAATATGCACTTCTTATTAATGCTTTATTTTTACTTGTAATTTATTATTCACCTGTTAATAACAAAATTATAATAATTAATAGTTTTGTTTTTTAAAAACCAAATGCATCATATATCTCAAACTGTCTTAATCTTGGCTAATGAATATATATACCCAACTTCACATCTAAACTTTCAGGAAATCAGATTGGCTCCATTGTTCAAATGCATCTCAAATCTGACCATTTATCACCATCTCCACTGCTATTATCATTTCTGTCTTACATAAGTTCAATGGCTTCCTCACAGACACCCTTGCTCTTTCTGATTCTATCTTTGACTTCTTTCATCTTAAGCTTAAGGCACTAACCAACAGGATCCTTTTAAGAACCTAAACCCTAATAGTGGCAACCTCTGCCCAAAGCCAGTCAGTGGATTTCAGAATAAAATCCAAAGTCCTTGCAATGACCCGTTAGCCCTATATGGCATTGACCTGTGAGGCCCTATGGCCTCTCTTCCTCGTGCCTTTCCACTCTGACTGCATCTTATCCTACTTCTTCACCCTTCACCTCCCTCAGGTACAGTGGCCTCCTTGCTGTTCTTGGAATATTCATGCACCCTGCCCAACTTGAGATATTTGCACTGGCCATTCCTACCGTCAGAAATCATCTTCCTTCAAAATCAGGATAATCGAGGCCCTTACCTCCTTTAAGTCTGCTGAAATGTTCCTTTTTCAATGTGCCTACCCTATCTATCCTATTTAAAGCCCCAAGCCTTGCTTGCCCTGAAGCTCTTCTTTCTTAAAACCTGTTGTTTCTTTTTTTATGCCATATCACCATTTAATATTATTCTTATAATTATTATATTTAACATAATTTATTATAGTATATTTTACATATTTATGTGTTCATTATTAAATGCTGGCTTCCAGAGTTAAATGTAAACCCAAGTAAGGC
This sequence comes from Hyaena hyaena, assembly GCF_003009895.1. NCBI lineage: Eukaryota > Metazoa > Chordata > Mammalia > Carnivora > Hyaenidae > Hyaena > Hyaena hyaena. Next base: position 6,350,039 of record NW_024080643.1, on the reverse strand, counting down.
TGGGTTACTTTTATGTTTATATACAGATGTGTCTCAAACACATAGAACAGCAAATGAAATACAGGAAAGTTTCAATATATATGTTTTTAAGATTGAGTAAACACCAATGAAGTCTTAATGCCATCGAAGCACCTCCTATTTCAACACATGGATCACATGCTTTATTCACAACTTGTCCAATCTTAAACCTGAATTTGCCTAGCCTGACTTAAACCCCAGGCTATCTGCAGTGCAGAGACACTGCCACCAGCATCAGCACTTCGAATACATATTTGATGACTGTCTTATTACATATAAAATTACATTCTAGGCATGGGGATTCAAATGGTATGAGACATATTTCTTGACCATCACAGCTTTATAATCTTACATTGGTAAGAAAAGGTCTATATGTGGGGGTAGAGGACATGGGTAGGTGGGCAAAAGAAAAGCCCTCCTTCTTGGTTTAAAACACACATCGGGGCACCTGGGTGGCTCAGCTGGGTAAGTGTCCGACTTCGACTCAGGTCATGATCTCACGGTTTGTGAGTTTGAGCCCCGTGTCAGGGTTTGTGTTGACAGCTCAGAGCCTGGAACCTGCTTCGGATTCTGTGTCTCCCTCTCTCTCTGCCCCTCCCCTGCTTGTTCTCTGTCTCTCTCTGTCTCTCAAAAGTAAATAAACATTGAAAAAATTAACAAACTACACATCATATCACCCCCATGACCCTCCTGATCTCCACCACTATCATCACCACCAACAACTGAATTAATACACACACTTATTCTAACACTCAATCTCTAAAAAATAAAGAATTAAAACTGCCAACATATAATAAATAGGAAGCATTAATCCAGGAATCCATTAACACACATGATACAATTTATAGTTATGTTTGCACCAGGTCAAAGAACACATTTTAAGTACTTCATTAAGACAATTACTAAAAAGCTAATGATGAGCTATAGTTTGTATTGATACTTCTCATGAAAGTCAGATTATGCCTTCACTCAGGTTGTCCTGACTTGGAATGTTAGCAGAGGGCATGGAGAAGGGAAGGTACAATACAACCTGTGACAATAAACTACTGTAGAGGCTACTAAATAGAATTATTTTTTTTTTAATTTTTAAATGTTTTATGTATTATGAGAGAGAGAGACAGCATGCTCAGGGGAGGGTCAGAGAGAGGGAGACACGGAATTTGAAGATAGGCTCTAGGCTCTGAGCTGTCGGCGTACAGCCTGATGCAGGGCTGGAACCCACGAACCGTGAGATCATGACCTGAGCTAAAGTCGGACGCTCAACCGACTGAGCCACCCAGGCTCCCCTAAATAGAATTATTTTTTAGCTTTATGTATGTATGTATGTATGTATGCATTTAGAGAGATCATTCAAATGGAGGAGGGGCAGAGAGAGAGAGAATCCCAAGCAGGCTCTGCACTGTCAGCACAGAGCCCAACGCAGCGCTCAGTCTCATGAACCATGAGATCATGACCTCGCCCAAAATTCAAGAGTCAGACACTTAATCAACTAAGCCAAGCCTAGAATCATTTTTAAAAATAAAATATTGGATATGTACCATGGAGTTGGTACAGATAACAGATGCTACAGTAGTTCACAGGAAGGAATAAACCTCTAAAATACAGGACTAAGAAAGTTTCATAAAAACTGAAATTAGGTTTCCAAGAAGAATTGAAATTTTTTAATGTTGATTTACTTATTTTGAGAGATAGAGAGAGAGCATGAACAGGAGAGGAGCAGAGAGAGAGGGACAGAGAGAATCCCAAGCAGGTTTCATACTCAGTGCAGAGCCAGACACAGGGCTCAATCTTACAACCATGAGATCATGACCTGAGTTGAAATCAAGAGTTGGACACTTAACCAAATGAAACACCCAGGTGACCCAAAAAAAGAATTCAGGTGAAATGTACTGAGAGGAGATATTATTATGGGGAAAATATGTATCTTTCAAAACCAGTTGACCCCTAATATTTGTGGATTCCAAGACAAGAGTTTAAATGGAAGCCCACATACTAAGTGCCTAAATTTTATAAATTATAAATCAAGCCTACAAACTATTTAAGGAGATATTCATTTTTCTACTCTGATAAATAGCTTTATAATAACTTTAAAGGCTGCACTTAAATTCATCATTACTGGGAACCTGTGTGGCTCGGTTAAGCATCCACCTTAGGCTTGAGTCATGATCTCACGGTTTGTGGGTTCAAGCCCTGCATCAGGCTCTCTGCTTATCAGCATGGAGCCCACTTCAGATTCTCTGTCCTCCCTTTCTGCCTCTCCCCACCTCACACTCCATCTTTCAAAAAATAAACAAACATTTTAAATAAATAAATAAATAGATAGATAAATAAATAAATAAATAAATAAAGGCAGCATTAGCAGCCCTCTCAAAAGCCTGAGCTAGAATATGACAAATATTAGCTTTCTCTACCATCATCTTGTATCACCACACCTTGCAAAAGATCCCATGTGTGTACTTTTGGATACCAAGCCTAGACATCTAAACTCAATCTGTACTCTACTCCAACCAAGTTCACCTTTTTGGTCATCTCTTGAGCCTGAAGGTTTATATGCCTGCTGCACAGTCTGATCTTCATGGAATGGATATAGGAAGAGGCCACACAGTCCTAGATACTCTGAGATACCAGCCACACAGGTCCTAGATACTCTGAGATACCAGCTAACCTTGGTCTAAAAGGAGTGTGCAAGCTCCAATAGGCATTTTCCTTGGCCAGATGACCTCCTGACCTATGGAAAAGTGTTTGGCCAGACGGAAGCCAGGGCAGGGAGCTCTCCGAAACTTGAGGCCTCTCCTGAGCAACCATTAGATCAAAGAAAACATTAAAAGAGAAACAAATAATTTTCTTGAAGTAAATGAAAATGAAAACACAGCATACCAGAACTTAATGAAATGCAGAAAAAGCAGTTCTAATAGAGAAATTCATAGCAACAAATGCCTATCTTACAAAGCCAGAAAGATTCCAAGTAAGCAACCTATGCCTTAAGGGGCTAGAGAAAAGGTTTTATAAAACTGAGTCCAAAGTATGCATAAAGAAGGAAATAATAATGACTAGAGCAGAAATAAATGAAATAGAAAACAGAAAATAAAGCAATAGAAAATATTAACCAAACTGAGCTGGGTTTTTTTTTTCTTTTCTTAAATAGTTTATTGTCAAGTTGGTTTCCATATAACACCCAGTGCTCATCCCAACAAGGACCCTCCTCCATGCCCAAACAAACTGAGCTGTTTTGAAAAGATAGATAAAACTGACAAATCCTTAGTTAGACTAATCAAAGAAAAATGAGAGAAGATCCAAATCAACAAAACCATAAATGAAAAAGGAGACCTTATAACTGATACCACAAAAATACAAAAGATCTTAAGAGGATATTATGAAAGTTATGTGCCAACTAAACAATTTAGCAATAATGGAAAACTTCTTAGAAACATGCAACCTACCAAAATGGAATCAGGAAAAAATAGAAAATTAAATTAATTAATTACTCATAAGGAGATTGAATTAGTTATCAAAATCCCCCAGCAAAGAAAATCTCAGGACCAGATGGTTTCACTGGTGAATTTTACCAAACATCTAAAGAATTAACAGCTACCCTTCTCAAAATCTTCCAAAAAATCAAAGAGGCAGGAGCACTCCCAAACTCATTTTACAAGGCCAGCATTAGCCTGATACCAAAGCCATGTAAGGACTGTACTAGAAAAGAAAACTACAGGCCAATAACCCTGATTAATGTAGATGCAAAAATGCTCAATAAAACACTAACAAACTGAACTCAGCAGCACATTAAAGGGATCATTCACCGTGATTAACTGGGATTTATCCCTGTGATACAGACATGACTCAACATAGGCAAATCAATGCATGTGACACATCACATAGTACCATAGCAGAAAAGAACCATACAATCATCTCAAGAGAAGCAGGAAAAGCAGCTGACAAAATTCAACATCTCTTCATTATAAAAATACTTACAAATTAGGCATGGAGGGAGGGAAGGTATCTCCACACCATATATGATAACTCCATAGTTCACATTGTACTCAATGGCTAAAGGGTGAAACTTTCCCTCTAAGGTCAAGAACAACACAAGTATACCCACTTTCACTACTCCTCATCAATACAGAACAGCAAGTCCTTGCTAGAACAAAGATATCAGACCATTTGACCACCAGACAAGACAAGAAAATGGCATCAGACTGGAAAGGAAAAGTAAAATTGTCTCCATGGACAGATGACATAATTTTATATATTAAAGACTCAACCAAAACAAAAACAAGAACGGTTAGGATTAATCAACAAATTCAGCAGTTGCAGGATACAAATTTAACATACAAAAATCAGTAGCATTTCTATACAAGAAATAAATAAAATGATCCCACAATGATAACATAAAAAACAAAAAGTACTCAGGACTAAATTTAATGAAGGAGGCAAAAAGTCTTTCCTCAGAAAATTACAAGGCAATGGTGAAAGAAATCAGAAAAGACCTAAATAGGGGCCTCTGGATGGCTCAGTTGTTAAGTGACCAACTCTTTATTTTGGCTCAAGTCATGATCTCAAGGTTCTTGGGATTGAGCCTCATGCCTCTGTTTGATATTATCTCTCTGCCTGTCTCTCTCTGTCCCTCCCCTACTCATGTTTTCTCACCCCCATCCCTCAAAATAAATGAATAAACTTTGAAAAAAACACACAAATAGACAAAAAAGTATCCACATTCATTGTTAAAATGGCAATAATATTAAAAGCCACCCATAGCTTCAATGAAATCCCTATCAAAATAGTATTTTTTACAGAGACAGAAAAAAACACTCCTAAAATTTATATGGAACCATAAAAGACCCCAAATGCTCACAGAAGTTGAGAAGAATAAATAAGCCTTGAGGCATCATACTTCCTGATTTGAAGCTCTAATAATTAAAACAGTCTGAAACTGGCATAAAAACATACACAAAGACCAATGGAACAGAATCTAGATAGAGCCCAGGAATAAACCCAGCCATATACCATCAACAAATCTTTGACAAAGGCACCAAGAATTCTCAATGAAGAAAAGACAGTCTTTTCAAAACTGGTGCTGAGAAAACTGGATATTCACATATAAAAGAATGAAATCGGACCCCTATCTCATATCACTCACAAAAATTAATGTAAAAGTGATTAAAACTTAATGTAACACCTGAAGTCTGAAAACCCTAGAATAAAACATTGGAAAAGAGCTCCTTTACATGGGTCTCAGTAATGGTTTTTTGGAAATCACACCTAAAACACAAGCAAGTAAATAAAAAATAAGTAAGTGGAACAGCCTCAAACAGAAAACCTGTGGGGGGCACATGGGTGGCTCAGCTGGTTGAGCATCTCACTCTTGATTTCAGCTCAGTTCATGATTTCAGGGTCCTGGGATCAAGCCATACATCAGGCTCTGTGCTGAGCATTCTCTCTTTATCTAAATAAATAAACAAATATATATATATATAATAAAAAGCTTGTGCACAATAAGTAAAACAACAAACTTAAAAGACAACCTATAAAATGGGAAAAAATATCAACCAAAAATACTATACCCTGCAAAGCTATTCTTTAAAGAATGAAGGATAATAAGGTCTTTTCCAGGCAAATAGAAACTTAGAGTTTGTTACCACTACACCTATTTTGCAAGAAATGATAGGCAGAGTTCCCAAATGGAATTAAAAACAGAATACACAACAACATGAACGAATGAGAATGTAAATCTCATCAGTAAAGATAAATATATAGTCGGGGCGCCTGGGTGGGTTAGTCGGTTAAGCGTCCGACTTTCGCTTAGGTCATGATCTCACGGTTCGTGGGTTCGAGCCCCGCGTCAGGCTCTGAGCTGCTTGGAGCCTATTTCAGAGTCTGTGTCTCCCTCTCTCTCTGACCCTCCCCTGTTCACGCTGTCTCTCTTTCCCTCCTAGAAATAAATTTAAAAAATATTTTTAAAAAAAGATAAATATATAGTCAAATATAGATTGATATAATGTGCAAGTTATTTATAGCCCTAACATAAAAGTTTAAAGAAAAGGAGTTGAGAATAATAATCACCACAATAATTTGGTTATGCATTCATAATATAAAAAGAAGTAAATTCTGACTTAGGAACACAAAGTATGGAGGTAAATGTGTAGAGTATTTTTATGCAAATGAACTTAAATTGTTACCATATTAAAACATGGTTATAACTATAAGATGCATACCAGCCTCATTGCAACCACAAAAGTAAAACCTATGGTAAATATACAAAGGACAAAGAGAAAGGAATTAACCAAGCCATTACAAAAATGATCTAACAAGAGAGCAAGAGAGAAAAAGAGGAAGACTACAAAAACAACTAACAAAATGACAGTAGTAAGAATTTACCACTTAAATCAATAATCACTTTATCATTTTAAATGTAAGTGGATTAAATACTCTAATCACAGTTCATAGAGTTCATCAAGTATTCTTTTGGATGTCTGTCTACTGGAATTCATCTGATGTTCTTCTCAGGATGAGACTGGAGTTCTAGGTTTGGCCATGATGCCATTTTATCACATCATATCAAAGTACATAACTTAATGTTACTGATATTGACCTTGATCACCTGGCTGAGGTTGTATTTGTCAGGTCCCTCCACTAAAAAGCTTATTCCTTTATTCTCCTTTTCCATACTTTACTCTTTGGAAGGAAGTCACTATACAGAGCCCCATGTTAGGAGTGAGGAGTTATGTCTCCTTTCCTTCAGGAGAAGGCAATATCTGATATTTTCCTATAATAGAATACTCACCAGTAAAAAGGAGAGAAAACACCCTGATAAAAGGAATAGCATAGTTAAATTTCAAAATATTAAGATGCATGAAAGAAGCCAGGCATAAAAGTATAGATTCTGTAGGACTCATTTATATAAAATTCAAGAATAGACAAAAGTGGTCAATGGCTATTGAAATCAGAACACTGACGGTCTGTCTGCCTCCAGCAAGAGAGACTGACAGAAAAGGGGCACCTGAAATTCTCTGGTGATGGAAGGTCCTATGTCTTGATTGGGATGTATTCATTTGTATCAACTTAGTTCATAGAAAGCTTAAGATCTTGATTTCACTTATGCAATTCATATCTTACTTGGAAGATTACATTTAAAAAGAGTCTTTTGCATGTGTTGTCAAAGACATCGGCAGTGATCCTGGGGAAATCAGTTTTGGAACTGCTGACGTAGACAATGTCTTGGGTCGTGAATCTTCCTAAAAGACCCACAAGTGTGGAATGGAGTGAGTGAAAGAACATCACTTCCAAGGCAGGCCTCTAAGTAAACTTGAAAAATTAGAAGATGAAGAGAGGGCTAAAGATCTACCAAGAACAGAAATCAAACCTCATAAACATACAGTAAGAGTGCTGCTCTCATAAAGAATTAAAAATAGAGTTTACAGAGCATGCAAGGGCCACGGAAATTTAATTGAGGGGAAAAATGAACGGAGATGACTAATCATGTTCTTGCAACAGGCTTACCTCTAGACCCCAGTCTAGCAATTTTGGTAGCTCTTACCTCTTTTTTACAGTGACCTCTGGAGGTTTGCTAAACCCTTGAAACACACTAGTAAGAAATAATACCTTAAATTTTATGGCTTTTCAGGACACACACAGGTACTTCGGAACCATAATTTTAAAAGCATGTGTAAAAGCACATATCAAATAATATACTGTATAACATACAAGAATCAGTACAATTCTCACATGATTGTCTAATGGGTTGGTGACTGCATTTCACTCTGTCTTGTATAATTTGAGAAAATCTCCAGAAAATTAATAAGAGGAACAGAGGAGATCATTAAAAGATTAGAGGGGGAAAACTTCTCTGAAAATAAATCATGAAAATTATCCAGCATGCTGAAGAGAAAGAAACCATAAAAGCTGCTTTCTGCTGGAATACAAAAAGAAAATCTGCTGTGTATAAGAAATGAGAACTTTCTGAAAATCTATTTAACTTCTCATGGAGCTCTAGGTAGAAACTAAGAGAAGACATGAAAAACATTGACCATAAATGGAAATATACAAAGAAATAGGACCTTCATTTTGTGAATTTATCAATGGGTGGGAGAGGGAATCAAGATCCTTATACAAATATTTTTCCAAAATCCTTATATTAAATCTAGAACTATAAAAAATAAGTCAAGACTGAGAGTTTGAGGCTGAGATACTTTTAAACCTACATCAAAGAAAAAACATTTTGTGGGACTAAGTATTTCATTAAAAAAGCAAGAGCTATGAAAGTCTAAATTAAATGGAAAGGATTGTTAAGATATAAACGCAGACAATCACATATTCCAGTGGAAAACAAAGAGAATATGGATTTTAATTACATCAACTTTAATTAAATCGTCCTTCCAGACCATACTTTTTTTTTTTTTTTCATTTTTTGGCAATCACTCACTCTAGAAACATTTATTGAGGACAGATATTTTTCTGGGCACTTGGTTTTCAGAGATGAACAAATAGAATTCCTGCTGTCAAATAACTCATTGTTTGTATTTTTTTCTGAATTTTTTTATTTTGTCCTGTTTTTTTGGAATAGTATTATTTCAAGACTGGGAGACGGATAAGATTTCCTCTTAGAATTCCTTCTAATCACATAATTTTATTAAACATCTTGTTGCCCACTCAAGAGATCAGCATTACTAACTATCTACATTGGTAAGAGCTTAAATAAATATATAGTTATTGTTGGGCTTTGAGAAAGGATATTAGATTACATACCGAGGGAGCTAAAGCCAACATAAAGGAACATTTATGTCTCTGTTTTCCTATGGCATGGGGTTTTGATTCCAAAGAACTCCCAAGCTTAAGCTATTTATTTAAGCATTTTTCCAATATTATAATATCAACGGGTTATTGCATTCTATGTACCTGCAATTCTTTCAGTGTTTAATGTGTAAGTATTTTAAGTTGTTTAAAGATAAACTTGGTGTATTTAAATAACTGAGCAGTACTTGGGCAACTGAGGGCTAGCTCTCTCTGTATCTCCCTTCCTATCTCTGAAAGTAGAGATAGTGACAGATATATCTCCAACCAAGGAAGGGCAGGGAAGCTTCAGGAGTCCATGAAATCAGAAAATATATTTTTTGCTGTAAATATTGATTTTAACATTTTGATTTTAACTATAAATACCGCTTCTAATATATGAAGTAGAGGCTCTAAAATGAGAATAAGGAAATTGCCGAGTCAAATCTTTCCATGAGACTCAAGGATTGAATTTTGTCCTGATTCTTTCTGAATTTACCAGTCTTATTTTAGCTAAAATTGTTTTGCCTTGAGCGGAGCAGACCTGGGGAAGTTTAACACATTTTCTGGCACCATAATTTGAGATTCATTGAAATTCTTTATTTTGTTTTTTTACATTATTTCCAAAAATAACTTCGGGGACTGTTAGGTAAAATTAACAAGAGTATTTAACAAAGAAATAATAGTCAGTGTTAAAAGCCCAAATTCTTATGGGGAAAGGAGGGTGGATTTTAAACACACACACACACACACACACACACACACACACACACACACCCCACATATTTGAAAATGCTTCACTGAGTGGTCATTGCTATCAAATAACAGAAAACAGCTGCAACTGCAATTGTAACTTTAGCTTTTCATTTGATACTTGGGGTTGTGGGGGGAGAGGGGTCACCTTCCTCAACATCCGATCCCAAAATATGACCAACACCATCATTAGTAAACCAGCAAAACAGCAAAATCAAATGAGCACCGATCTGCACACAATCTCTTCCCTCTGCCCTCTTTGGTCATCGGGAGTTTTCTCCAGGTAACACTTTCTATCTCCACTGGGCACAAAGTAGATGCTCTGATTTGTTTAAGAGAACACACAAAAGATCTTAAAAATGTCCATTGTTAATTCCACTAGGAAGTGTGACATTTCGAAGCCTCAAATTACGGTTGCTGCCCTGGAGTGTGCCTGGCCCAACTGTACTAGTCAATTTTTCCCCCTCAATTGTACCGTTGATTCTTGAAAAACACAGGTTTGAATTGCATGGGTCCACTTACAAGCATTTGTTTTTTTCTGCAAAAAGCTTTATTGTTTCCCTTTGGTCATTGGCTTGGGAGAGGGCCCCAGGGTGGTTAAGAGGTTGCCTAGTGGCTACAGGGAGAGGCCCAGACAGAAGCCCTGACACTAGGGTATGTGGGGGGCCCGTGACAAAGGCTGTTGAGCCCCTGTGGCTCCCAGTTGTGCTTGAGGATGAGCCTCTGGGAGAGACAGTCGCCCATCCCGGCCTGCGGAAGTTAGTCAAGTGGCCGCGCATCTTCTTCACTTTCACTTCCTCATGTAGGAAGTAGCTCTCCAAGAAGTCCCAGCGATGGGGGCCCACAACCAGGGCACGGGAACCCTAAAGGGTCTGGTTCAGCTACTTCTTCAGGATCTTGGCAGGTTCCCTAGCATGCAAGGCTTGACCTCACCCATCTCAGGATGACTTCGGCATGTGCTGGCAGAGGATGCGGCCAATACTTGGGGTCTGAAATGCCCAGCACCCTCATGCTTCTCCTGGGCCAACGTGCAGAAGAAGTGACCCACCCCCTTGTGGTCACAGTACAATCCAGGAGAGAGGGAGGGGGTGGGTAGGAGGCCTGTTGTCAAAGTGGTTGAAGACCCCCACCAGGGTGGAATAATTTTTATGAATCTGGGAGCTCATCATTGACCTGCAGTAAGGAGCTAACCTCAAAAAATTGTGCTGGTGGTCTGGGAGGCAGAGACTTGCTGACGAGATGGTTCTGAAGGTCCTCCCCAGAAAAGACGTTGCATGGTGATCAGAGACTGAAGAAGGGGAGTGCCTGATTCTGTTCCATCCAAGCACTGTTGAAGCAAGGGACATATCCACAGGGCCACCAAGCTCACTGCCAACAGGCAGATAAGTTTCTACAGCATAATGCTATAAATGTATTTTCTTTATTATAATTTTAATAACTCTTTTCTCAGGCTTATCTTATTGTAAGAATACAGGTTGTAGTCTGTATGTTAGCATCACCGTATAATATTCTACTGTATGATTTTAACAGTATTTATCCCTTAATTCCATGATTATAAAAATTTGGGGTTGTCTCCCATTTAGAGAAAATAAACTTTGATGAACTTCCGTGTGTGTGTGTGTGTGTGTGTGTGTGTGTGTGAACAAGTAAATATTTCACTGGATACATCCCTAGAAGTAGAATTCTGGGTGATGGAGTCTGAATATTTAGCCAATACTACTAGGTTTCTAACGTGGTTGTATCAATTTACACTCTTCACTCTAACAGTGAAGGAAAATTTCAGTTCCTCCATGTCCTTGCCTACTTTTGGTATTTCCAGGTTTTGTTTGTTTCATTTTGGGTTTTTTTTTTTTTGTTTTTTTGTTTTTAATATTTTTATTTATTTCTAGGAGAGAGAGAGAGACAGCGTGAGCAGGGGAGGGTCAGAGAGAGAGGGAGACACAGAATCGGAAACAGGCTCCAGGCTCTGAGCTGGCTGTCAGCACATAGCCTTACGCGGGGCTCGAACCCACGAACCGTGAGATCATGACCTAAGCGAAAGCCGGACGCTTAACCGACTAAGCCACCCAGGCGCCCCATGTTTCATTGTTTTTTAATTCTGGTAGGTATATGGTGCTATCCCACTGACATGCAATTTACATTAAGCTGATGATAAATGATGAGATCATTTTTTTGTTGTTTATTGGATGATAGAGTTTCTTTTTTTTTTTTTTTTCCTAAATGCCTGTTAAATTTCTTGGTCCTCACATTACTACTTCTGCTTGTCTTTCGTTTTTCTTTTTGATCTTTAGGAGTTATTTGTGTACTTTGGATATAAGCCTTTATTCCATTATATGTATTGCTAAATCTCTTGCTGTATGACTTGCAACTTTACTCAACTAATTCTTTCGGTGAATACATTTTTATTTTGATGAAACTAAATTTGTCAGTATTTCCCATTATGCTAGTACTTTTACTTTCTGTTTAAGAATTTTCTGCTCATTCTGGTGGTTCCAAAATATTTTTCTATGTTATTATCTTAATGTTTTATTGTTTCACTTCCCTCATGTGGATTTATAATCTACCTGGAATTGACTTTTCTATATGGTATGGCTTATAATGTATTGATTTTATATACATTATAAGTAGGGATCAAGAATAATTTTTTCTTTAGGGATATTCAATCCACCTAATTATATTTCTTGAAACTACCATTTGTTCTCTATTGCATATGATATCATGAATCAACTGACCTTGTATATATGGGTCTCTATCTGAACTATGTATTAATCCATTAGTCAATTATTCATCCCTGCATAAATACTATACTATCTTAAGTGGTTGACAGTAAGTCTTTATATTTGGTAGTGAAAGTCTTCCAATGTTGTATTTCTTCAAGATTTGTCTCAGTTCTTTGGGGTCCTTCTGTAGTACTTTATACATTTTTGAAATCTCTTGTTATTTTTTACAAAAAAAATAAGGAATTCTCTGCTAAAATTTAGATCAAGATCCTACTGAGTCTGTAGATAAATGTTAGGGATAATTGATCTCTTTACATTATTGAAACTTTTAATCCATGAACATGGCAAAGCACTCCATTTATTAAATAAAATTCCATAAATTAAATTTCCTTAGTTAATGTATTACTAGGAATTTGATTGGATGTTATTATAAATCTTACTTCTAAGACTTCATTTCTACTTATTTTTTACTGGCAGAAAAATACAACTCACTTTTGTAGTGACCCTGCATAAAGAGGCCTTACTAAATTTAATTATTAATTTGAAAAGATTATCTGCAGATTATTGTGAAGTTTCTATTTTAATGAGGGATTAAATTTCTTTGATAGGCACAGACAATTGAAATTTTATTTTTTGGAACCCACTCTGCATTACAAAAATTATAATATTTCTCACTGTATCACCTACATTTAATGAGTATTATTTAGCTGTACTCTTTTTTAAAAAATAACATTTATTATGTTTTCATTCATTCTCTTACTTTTGCTTATCATTATAGAAAGAGTATCTATCCTTCAATTTAAGTATCTAAGGTTATGTCAGCAAAGTTTACATGTTGTTGTTGTTTCCATCCATACTGTATTTTAATGAGATAACTTAAGCCATTTACATTTTCTGATATATTTGGATTTGCATTTCACATTTTACTGTCTGGTTCACATTTTTCCCAGATGTTTTCCATTTTATTTCTTCTTACACTTTTTTAGATTAATTAATGATCTTCAAATTGTTTAAGTGTTCAATTTTCCCAACATCCACTTGCATTATTTTTTACTATTTTAAGTGATTAACACGGGAATTAAAACATGATTTTTATTTATGGTAGACCAATGCAGACATGTTGCTAACTAGTGCATATTCAGTTATAATTTATTTTAACAAATGATACATATTCGTTTTAATACACTAATATATGATAGTTATTTTGCTTTGCACACAACTCTTTATTCCTCAGCACTGTTTTTTGCTATAGTTAAATTCTCATTTTTGGTTAATGTTATCATGCATTTTAGTTTTTTAGTATACTTTTAATCACCACACTGGGTTTTATTGTTTTGTAGTTGATGTGTGTTTATAATATCTCATGTGTTTATATCTGCTGTGACTCTTCATTTCTCTCGGCACTTCCATGCTTCCATCTAAAGAAGCTTTGTATCTTTGTTAATGACTCCCATTTCAGTATCACTTAAAGTAGTTCTGGATGAGAATTATTTTCATATTTGTTCTCCACATCCCCTATACCTGTTTTTTACTTTCTGTTTTACACCCCCCTATTAGTCTTGAAATTTTCTGCTGGTTTATTTTTCAGTTCACCAAGTCCCCTCTTCTGCTAGATCCTAGCAGCTGGCAAATCCATCTTTTTACCTCTCAATTTCAATTCACATTTTTCAACTCTAGGATTTTCATGATTATTTTGTGACTTCCACATCAAGTCTTCTACTTTCTTGGACACATTGATCTTAGTTATTTAAAAATCTGTGTATTATACTTCCATGAACTGCATTCTTTTTAAGTCTAATTCTATTTTCTACGTTTTTCTGCATGGCTCTGCTTTTATGGTGTGATGATGATTATTTTTTTTAATTGGATATTCATTCGATATTACAGGTGAAGGATTTTATCCTCCTTCAAAAAGGCTACAGAATTCTCTCTGTTGGTGAGAATCAGTTAAGGCAAATCAGTGTAATGTTATCTAGAACAGGATGACTGGAAGCTGTATCAGAATGTCTTGAAGGATCCACTCCTTCTTAGGGTGTCGCCCTCTAACTGGCCCACCTGAAAGCCTCAGGATTCTAGCCAAACCCTTTCTCCCTCATGATGATTGAATTTTTTGTTTTGTTTTGTTTGTGTGTGTGTGTTGTTCATTTTGTTTTGTTTTGGCTGCAAACATTTCCAGAAAACCCCATTCTATTTTTCAGTGGCTTTCTGCTGAGCTTATCTTCTTCAGAATTTAGCAAATGCCTCCAGGGAAAAAAAAATACATAAAATGTAATTCATCTCTACATCTCTCTTCTCACCAGGAATTTTGCTTCTCATATTCCAGCTGTTTGAAGTTCCAAACTCCAGTTTTTTGGTCTCCAGTTCTGGGAAACTGCCAAATGATCTGATGGTTTCTATGCCCCTTAGCAGGGCATTCTCTGCCTGAATGAAACCTTGGCTTCACCCCTTGTGGCAAACTGAAAAATGCCCAGAAAAGAGTGGCTCTCAGAATGGCCTCATATATCTCTGAGGTCTTTTGCTTTCCAGAACCTTGATGCTTCAATTTCTGTTTGTCCTGGCAGTTCTCCAGTGCGTTCAGATGGTTTAATCCAGGGGCACCTGGGTGGCTCATTCGGTTAAGCATCTGACTTCGGCTCAGGTCATGATCTCACGGTTTGTGGGTTCGAGCCCTGCATTGGGCTCTGTGCTGACAGCTCAGAGCCTGGAGCCTGTTTCATATTCTGTGTCTCCTTCTCTCTCTGACCCTCCCCTGCTCACGCTGTCTCTCTCTCTCTCTCTCAGAAATAAATAAATAAACAAGCAAACAAACAAATATCAAATGGTTTAATCCAATTTTTTACTTTGTTTTAAAGCTGGCTTAATGGTGTGCAGCAAGCTACTCGAAAACAAATGGAAGCAGAAGTGTCAAGGCATATTTGATCAAGAAAAATGGTGTCTTCTTCTTGCATCCATTACTGCTATTAATAGGTTATTGCAATTTTTAATTCCAGAGCACTGGAGCTTCTACACTATTTCATTCTAGTGAGTGGCAATCAACTAGTCTCTAAATCACTTTAGGTGTTGAGCAAAGTTTCAACCAGAAGCAAAAATTCCTCGTCTTTTGCAGATGTCATTAATGTTTGAGGTTAAACAGTAATTTGGGGTATGGCATGCAGTATACCTCAAAAGCAATGGCATTCTTTTTTTTCATTCTGGTAGGTATTACCAGTCACCAGAACTGTTATGAAAATTCAAGAAGCTCACCTGCTTGTTTGTTCATTTGTTTTTTTATGCAGTAAATATTGGACCACCTGTGTGAGTTGGGTGTGCAATCCTTGCATATCTCAGATACATCTGATGCCATTTTCACCAACATGAAATATGCAGTTTTCAATTAAAATAGACCAATCTCATACCGATCTTCAATCTATCTGTATTTAAAATTTTATATTTTTCACAGACATTTGGAAGAAACGTTTTTCCCTTTATTCCATGTTCCAAAAGATTTTTGAGTATAAAAATAGCTCTATTCCACCAGTGATTAACACATAAAATATATAAATGGGAAAATATTTTCCATGTTCTATTGGCCCTCACGTGTGTTCATATAACATTAAGTAATTTTCATTGGTACAACTGGTTTTATCATTTTAAGGATTTATATAGATACCACTGAATGAATTCAGGTGTTTGCAACTCCAATCCGATGCAACTGTGATGGCTGGCTTAGTAGATTGTGGTTTTAGTATGAATAAATGGAAGTAGCATGGTAGAAAGAGAGAAATGTCTCTGCTCTCTGTAGTCAGGGCTCACTTTGATTTCACGATTCTGTTTAGACCTCATACATGAAGGGGGATATCAATTACAAGATAGTATAAAAAATCACTAGGATAGTGAAGGACTCTTAAGCCATGTGCATGTGCAATAGCTCACAGGACTGAAAAGAAGGCATCACTTATCAAGAGACAAGATTTCCAATATTTGGAAATATTTCACATGAGCTCTTACAAAATATTCGAGTGCTTTGTTCCTTATGAGGTATAGAGGCTCAGTGGATCCAAGTGTGGGCAGGCTGGACTTGAGATTTATATGAAGAACTTTTTAATAATAGAGGTCATATTAGCATAAGTTAAATTAACACAGGAAGTAAAAATGTATAGAACGCTAAAGATGTTCAGTGGTTTCTTGGGTACATATCAATAAATACATCCTATGGGGGGTATAATTTGGGTAATTTCTAAGATGTCTTCCAACCTTAAAACTCTAAGACCCAGAAATGTGATTATGAAGATCTCTGTTTTCCTTTCTCATCTAGTAACATTTATTTATACAGAACATCAAACATGGATTTTCTATCTTTTGTAATTTGGGGAAAGGACTGAAAAATTGAAAAAGAATAAACTGTCTATACAAAATTTTATCATGTTATAGTATTGAGCTCAAATTTTCCACCGCACAGTCATTTCTATAATGAGCGCTAGAAAAGGAGATAGGATCTCCTTTGATTTGATTTACAGATCCCAAATCAAGCCAAGAGTTCTGTCACCTTAGAAAAAGGCTAGCTTTTCCTCCAGTTTCCTTCATCTTTCCTTCTGAGGCCTTACCGGAAGCACACCTAACACTCAAATTTCTACCAACATCTGCTTGCGACAATCGGTGCATTATCAAAGACACTGGAAGTTTCTTTACTGTGCTCTACACTCCTTCCGAGCCCTCTAACATCCATACTTCCACCAGATCAAAGTAATCTAGATTCTTCTCTACCATGCTCTCCCAAACACTTCCAGCCTCCACTCGTTACCCGATCCCCAAACCAATTCCACATATTTTGGTGTTTGTTACAAGAGACCCCACCTCCGGGTGCCAAAATCTCTATTAGTTTCTTGCTGCCACAAACTGGGTGATTTCAAAGAGCAGAAATGTATTCTCTTATAGTTCTGGAGGCCAGAGGTCTGAAATCAGAGTTGGCAGGGTCACTGTCCCTTTGGAGACTCTAAGGAAGAATCTGTTCCTTTTCCTTGGATCACGAATGCATCTGTTCCATGATGTTCCTTGGCTTGAAGCTGCCTCACTGCACTGTCTACCCCTGTCATCACATGGCCTTCCTCCCTATATGGCTTTTTCTCTGTGTGTCTCTTCCATAACGACACCACTCATTGAATTTAGGGACCACCTAACTCATCATGACCTCATCTTTCCTAATCGTGTCTGTGAAGATCCTGTTTCCAAGAAAGATCATGTTCTAAGGTTCAGTGTAGACATGAATTTGCGGGGGGGAGGAATTATTCAACACACTACAGAGGTTTGTTCTCTGAGGGCTACAGTGTGTCCAATTGTCTTAGTTCCAGAAGTCAACATCGTATCAGGCACTTGGACTGAATGAATGAATAAATGAATGTCTTCAATTTCCAACTCTGTCAAATGGGGCCAGTGAAGTCACAAAGTTTAGATAAATAATTAAATAACGTCCACATCATTTGAGCATGATTTAAGATCCAGCCTTGACCTTCAAGCTACCTGTTTAGCCACATGCTTCCCATTAATGCCAGGGTCTCCTTCCATCTCACCTCTTTGTCTCCTGATGAGCTTGCTTGAGGACACCCTCCACTTTCACTCACTGAAATGGACATTTGCCATTTTTACTTGGGCTTTTACTATTCCTGGAGGATTCTCATCAAATACTTTACCTGGCTCCCCTCACAAGAAAGAATCTTACTAGATCATTAACATGTCTGTATAATCAGCATGTAACTTTCGTGACATCTGTGTCTCTGTTTCTTTACGTTTGTAAAGTGGGGTTAATCATGGCATCTACATCACAAGATTGCTTTATAAATTATTTATTTATAAAGTGCCTAAAACTATATCTGGCAGAGTAAATGCCATCTATGCCTTTGTTAAATAAATTGCATTTAATGTTGATTAATAAAATCAACTGCAGTTTCTCCATAAGTGAATTATTAAGTAGCTATCAAGTGCCCCCAAAGTGCTGGGTGTTTCTCATAATTTTCTTAGAGGCGTAGCAACTTAGAGCTGCTTTCTTCAAGGTAGTTGCTAAATTCAGAAACAAGAAGGAAAATTTTCTGAGAAGCATTTTCCTGGCGGAGTTTAAAGGTCTGCCTCTCAAACACTTCTGTTTTGGAGATATGACATTTTATAGCATGAATGGAAAAAATTGCCTGGAAGCTATAATGTTTTTTTTTTTTCTTTTTTTACATAACACCCACTATTTGTACCTTACATTTTATAGTTTACAGAATGTTTGTTTTAAATAGTCGGCAGGGCTGCAAAAAGCCTGCCCAGTGTGCCTCCTAATCTGTGAATCCCATAATCTGCGAACACTGAAGATCTGTTGATACCTTCTTCTTGGCTCATCCTCTCCCTACTCACTTGAAGGGCTGTCAAAATTGGCATGACTTAAATGTCATTTTTTAAATAAGTGAGGATATAAAGTCAGGCTGAGGTTTTGTGTGTGTGTGTGTGTATGCATGTGTGTGTGTGTGTGTGTTGAAGCTGAGTTTTGCCAATACCATAACTTTATTGAATACGAAAATTAACCCAGACTTAACTTGAAATAAGTCTTTTTTCTCACCCTCCTGCAGGATGGCTTCAACTGAGTTCAGTCAAGGTGACAGTCGGGGCCGGAGACTGGCCAGCTAAGAATGACCCAGGCATCAGGAACATTCTTCCTGTTTCAGCTCCGCCCTTGTTGTGTCCACCTCCACCCCACCTGGTGTCCTTCGCTAGAACCTGAAATGTGTTATTATTCCTCTCGGGAGGTCCGTTTATGTTGAAGGCACATCTGGCTCAATTAGGATGACAGCTGCTACCGGTACTTTGGACAAGGTCCAGCATCACCGTTCACCTAACAGTCTAACCTTTCCTACACTCATCTTCAGATTGCAAATGAACTTGCGAGATGTGCTTTTACTGTTGGTTAATACATGCTCATTTTCTGCCACGCTACCAACATCATAATCAGCAGCGACCACACTTTTGGCTTTTAAGCCAAAGGGCATTTCCCTAATGCCGGTTGGTAAACTGCAAACACCAAACTGTCAGAACCCGTGAAAACGAGGCTGCAAGCGTAATAATAAGTGGCCCAGGGTGATTGGAGAAAAGACCGAGAAAACAATCCCACTTTCAAGGCTTATGGCTTGAGTTTGCTTATATAAAATCTTTAGGCAGTAAAAGTGATTATATTCATTGCCATTTCAGCCACAGCCAACAAAGAAGGTGGTCTTCAGATTCTCCCCACACACTGATGTTTTTCATCTACATTGTTGTTCTTCTGGCAACAGGGTAACCGAAAGCTTTGCGCATGCATATGGGACAAATCAGCGTGTTGCAAAGCCGCGCGGCCTATGGTTCAAACCACCTGCATTCAATGCTTTTGCAGTTGTTTTAATTAATTTGTGCATAGCTTTATTCCACTAGCGCTCCATGTAGAAAAGCATTGAGAATAACACCCTTGTAGCTGCTTCAACCCAAGCCTGAGCCCAGATTAATAAAAGCAGAGTCAGTTCCAAAGATCCTTCCAAGGAAAGGTGGTTAGCTTTTCCCCGACCGACCGTAGTCACTTAGAGCCCCAAAGTGTTTCATGTAACAAATTGCCGCTTGCCTTCCTGGGGGGTCAACTCATAGAATATTTGGTTCTCTACGGGGTTTTGTTTTTCCAATGAGCAATACCTTTGGCAGGCCAGGGGACAAAGGAAATCTTTAGAAACCAAAGGCCATTCACTTTGCCGGGAACATGATCTTCCTTTGGCTATTCTTTTTCAATCACTACAGTTAAATTGTTTTTTTCTCCCTTATTCATCTTTACTTCGATTGGTCCCTGGATGGTGCACAACACACCAAGTTTATTGCCCCATCCTTCTTCTGAGAGTTTCATGTTGAAATGCATCCTATCTTACAAAATATTCCCAACCATATATTTTTCACACTCATATTTGTTAGCTCTGATTCACCTTTATTTTTAATGTCTCATTCTACTGAGAGTGCTTTTAGTGAAACTGATGGAATTGATCATCCATAACATGTAATATTCAAAGGCCAATCTCAAGTGCGAGCACCAGGAATCTGGCAAAAACAGAATCGGCGGAAGCAAATAAGTCGGTCAGAAAATAACGATGCCTGAATAAAACACAGAAGCTGTGATCAGCTCCACCCCAAAACACCGTCAGTCACCCCATGATGGTACAGCATGGGGGAGCATGCAAACCTCTTCTTCCATACCTCTTCGCACATTTGAGAAAACAGGCTTTCCAGACCCTTGGGCTTAGGAATCTGTCATCAGCTACCTTCATTGCCTAGGGAAGGATAACCACCAGCACCAGGATCCCTCTCCTTCATTCCTGGTTTGTCAGTCATAAAGGAACACCTTGAGAGGTGCCAGGGTACCTCAGTCAGGTGAGTAACTGATCCTTGATTTCGGCTCTGGTCACAATCTCATGCCTATGGGATCGAGCCCTACATCGGGCTCTGCACTGGGCATGGAGCCTACTTGGGATTCTCTCTCCCTCTCTCTCTGCCCCTACCTGGCTCTCTCTCTCTCTCTCCCTCTCTCTCTCTAAAAAGAAAGAAAGAAAGAAAGAAAGAAAGAAAGAAAGAAAGAAAGAAAGAAAGAAAGAAGAAAGAAAGAAGGAAAGAAAGAAAGAAGGAATGAAAGAAAGAAAAGGAAAGAAGGAAGGAAGGAAAGAAAGAAAAAGAAAGAAAGAAAAGGAAGGAGGTAAGAAAGAAAGCAAGAAAGAGAGGGAGGGAGGGAGCAAGGAAGGAAGGAAGGAAGGGAGGGAGGGAGCAAGGAAGGAAGGAAGGAACACCTAGAGGTACAGGAAGCCTAGAGCTGTTTTTCCTCAAAGCAGCTAGAGTTGCAGGTCTAAGTAGCCATGGGACTGATGTATCTCAGTAAGTAGTGGTACCTTATAAATACGAGCTGATGGTGTCACTAAGAACCCCATGCCTGTGTGAAGCTCCCCCGAGTGTCCCCATGTATCTCACAGCACTTTAGGGGATAGGATGGCTGTTCTGGGTCAAGTCAGAATAGATTCCAACATAGATTCTCCTCTCAGGAACAAATAGGACACCTTAAGTCCCCAAGGCGCTAAGTTGTCTCCCTGTTTGCTCTCAGAGATGGTGAGGTCTTTGCTGATCAGATGGTGCGGGGCCACGATGCAGCAGTCAGGCACCGGGGATGCTGGAGACGCTCCCGGCCTCCAGGTCCCACCACCTCACCCCACACCCTGAGTGCCCGTCAGTGACCTGGACTGGCTTCTCAACGTAGCTCACCTGGGGAAGAGAGGGGCCAGGACTTCTAAGCTGCTGATAAAACCCCAACGACAAAATATTCAAGTGGTTTACTTGGGTGCATAGCACATATATATATAATCATATTTCTTAGACATATGCGTCTACAGCTACAAAAACAACCAACTTCTTTTAAAATGTGTGTTACCTGCCACTATAATGTTCCTTACAATGTATCGGTAGATGTAAAACAACAAATTAGCAAAATGAGAAAAAGCTTTGTTACATCTTTTTGCTGCCCACCCCCCAGCCCCGTGAGCAAATAGGAGCATATAGTATATTTATACTATTATATAGGAGTATATAGTATATGAGCAGTTAACTACCATGGATGCTTTGATGTCTTTCCTCAAACAAACAAAAACTAAAATTCATCATTGGATGAACAAAAAAATCAAATTGTGCTTCTTCAAATTCTAATTGGATGGCAACAAAATCTGTGCTTTTTGATCAAACACTATCAGAACAAGTGATTCCTTTTTTTTTTTTTTTTTTACTTTTTCAACTCTCTACACAAATCAGGTCAAATGTCTGTTTTCGTTTATATAAATAGTAATAACCATACGATAGACTTGATGATCTAATCAGACACCGTGCCCTGAGTATCAGTCACAGGCCACGTGTAATACACGTTTATCCGCTGCAAATCGCTCTGCACCAAGGCTGGCTTGTTGGTAATAAGCCCTTTCGGCAACTCCAGGGCTGCCTTCTCCCTCTGTATTAATTGATACAAGTCACAAAGGATAATGCCATCCTCCGTCCCCCAGGACAACAAAACCCATTTGTTCCCCTGAGCCTCCAGGCTGCCACTTCAGCCGCCGTCATAGATGCGTTTGCCTTGCTGGTTACATGAGATCAGAGTGGCCTGGTTAGTGAGTTCCAATCAAGGAAGGAAGCAGAGTGAGCCTGCACCTGCTGAAAGTTCGTGAGTCCGGGGCACACCTCGCCAGGCTCCACACTCCGTTCTCCCGGCCTGGAGAGCTGACAGCCAGCTTCTCAAAATTGGACTGGCATCCCTCTCAGCTGTCTTCATATCACTTTAAAGAAACCGCGCTTGCTGGATTTCAGCGCTACATCTTCCGTTTTCAGATACTCTTTTTTTTTTTTTTAAGGCTCTGACAGACAGATCTAACAAGTAAGTACAAAGGATGTAATTTAAGTCTGAAAAATAGAGCCAAAAAATTTGACTACTTTGACTGATTTTTTAGACCAAACATTTAGCTATTTGGAAATATCTGTTTTTGACTATTTACACTCACCCAGATGTTTGGCATTTGGTAGACAGGGATTAAGTGCTTATATTAGCCTATGAAGTGTCACATCCATGTAAATTTGGGCAAACTAAGAGACTGGCTTCTTTCTTAGCACAAGCAAAACACATTTTTCTCCCCTCGCTTATAATCTCCCATCCCAAAGAGGAAGAAGTTGTCCCTGAAATAGCTATCTTCATCCAGTTGCTGATTGTTTATGCCGAGGGGAAGGCTTACTAGCTCACAAAAACACAAATGAACTAAGTAGTGAGGGCACAGTGAGGCTTACATGGGCTCGGGGACACCACTTGGGTCCCGTTCACACGGGAGCCATCCCACAGGCCGGCTCCCTCAGTGGGCAGCACCCAGGCCTGGGCCCCGGGGCAAGCACCACCCTGCCAGTGTAGAGGAGGCAGACACAACCACGCCACTCAGAAGCTTCCCACTTTAGGGCTGAGAGTGTTAGGGGCTAAAGCTTGCACCCCCTTGGCAACATGCAGGGGCGGCCTGGCCAAGTCTGGGGCCTGCAGGTGCGCAGGGGGTGGGGGTAGGGGGGCTCGGTGATGGCAGCCCCCCTGCACTGTCACTAAGCTCTCCAGGCAGCTGTCCTAAACACCGTCGGAGAATCCACTTCAGACCCCGAAAGTAGACTAGTTGTGAGAGCAAACATCAGTTGCTGGCCCTCTTTATGTTTGTGTTTCATAGAAGTTCATGGATGCGGGAGAGCTCTGAGCACACCTGTTGCAGGTACAGGCTGGTAGCTGCTCTAGTGAATTCCTCCAGTGAGGCGGATAGGATCACGGTATGGATGATGACGAAAGGGTAGAAGGGAAGCTACTGACAGATATGCGCGGAGACAGCGGGCTGTTTTGTAAACAAGGAAACATTTCTGCAGCCAGGAATTGACGCCAAGTCTCTTCCCAAGACTCCCTGCCTGTGTGGATGTTGCAACGGACTCCTGATGGAAACAGAGAGAAGCCGAAGTCCTCTTCCATGAGATCATGATGTTGGAGGTGAATGTGGGCAAGCCGGATGGATTTTCAGTGTTCTAATATGTATGAAATATACACTGAGCTTCCAAGGATCTGAAACTATATTCCTATCGAAACTTAAATAAATATTATTACGGTTATTATTTTATAAGGTCAAGAGTCTGTGCCATGTTTTATTTATATTTCCTTGTACACTGTGGCATATTAGAAAGAACTTTGCAAGTTTAAAGATGCAGATTTTTTTTATCAAGATCATCTCCAAATACCACCAAGTATATGATTTGGGGAAACTCACTTAACCTCTCTGAGTAGTTTTTTAGATTCTCTATAGTGACTTTCCACTAACATCAACAATTAGAAGTTGTCAGAAAGGATCTGTGAGAACACAGATCTTCTAAGCTTTATAAACTCTCAAGTGCAGGGTATGAGGCAAGAGAGATGGGCACTTTTGCCTTGTAGACTATGGGAAAGCATTGAGAATGTAGGCCGAATGTTTGGAAAAGCCTTTGGAGGGTTTTTGGAAAAGCCTTTGGAAGATGATATAATTTGACTTTAAGAGGTCATTCAGCTTGGCATGTAGAACCTCGAATCAAAGGGGACAGAGAAAGCTTGCGGAGCCAGTAGGGAATTTTATGAAAGACAGGGTGGTTGGAGTTAGGGTGACTATGATAGCCAGATAGCGGAAATGGTGGCCATGGTCAGAACTGACCTGTTTGAGAAACTAGCAGGTCAAAAGCTCAAGTGTGTTTTCCAGGTTGTTCGGCCTGAGCAGCAGTGTAAATGGTGTGAACTTGGAAGACAGAGTGAGGAACAACTTTGAGAGGGAAGCACAAGCAAACAAAAGCCAAGAGTCAGTATAGCACCTGTTTCCGTTACCTGCAGACACCTGGTAGAGAACACGAGCAGGTGAGAATCTGAGTCTCCTTGTCAAGGGTGACAGCAGGGCTGAGACATGACTTTCGCATGTTGGTAGAAAGTAGATGATAGCTCCCACAGACCACTCAAGCCTGGGTGTTAGGACACACAGAAAGGGGAAAATGGCCAAAGACTGGACGTCAGCGTCCTCCAACATTTCTAAGTCGGGAAGAAGAGCAGAGACCAGCACGGAGCCGGAGTCAGACATGACCTTCCGGGTGGACTTTCTCATACCTCATTCCCCCGCACTGGGTTAGGCTGCAATTCCGCGCAAGGCTGTGCTTGTCTATGGGAGCACGTATCTAAAAGAACTCTTTTACACAAGGCGATTTATTCCGTAAGGGCAAGGATTGTGTCTCACGTGCTGCACTGTGTCCTAAAACCGACCCGGGCAAAATGGCAGACTTTCAAACCAGTATTTGTTGCCTGAAGAATGCAACCTTCGCCGTTAAAAGGTACATGGATATCCTAACATTTTCTCCCATTTCCTAAGTAACTTGTGTAAGTAACCCCTTCAATTCCATAACAGATGGGGGTTGAGCTAGTCCACCAATAATATGTGGTCCTTGGTGCGGTTGGAAGGTTACATTTTGCCCACAAGGTTATGAACAGTACACCGCACAGGAAGGCAACACAGAAAAAAGAACTTTCTCTCTTTCTTCCTCTCTCCCCCTCTCTCCCTATCTCTCTTCTCCCTCCTTTTGGTTTTACAGAGTTGTGGCTGAAAAGAAATCCCCTAAGGAAAGAATCCTAATATGAGGGGTGCTTGGGTGGCTCAGTCAGTTGTGTCTGACTTTGGCCCACTGTTCGTGAGATCAAGCAGCCCCACATGGGGTTCGCTGCTGTCGACACAGAGCCTGCTTCGGACCCTCTGTCCCACCTCTCTCTGCCCCTCCCCCCATGCTCTCCTTCTCTCTCTCTTTTTCTCTCTCAAAAATAAATAAATAAACATTAAAAAAATAAAAAGGAAGCCTCTAAGATGAAATTCCAAAATTTCACATTGGGGGTCATTTTGCTTTATTTCTAATTTCATCTCCATAGCCCACTCCCCCACTCTCAGCCTTTATTTTTAACCAAGTGGGCTCCAGCCTTCCCTTATGCAAAATGCCCACTTCAAAGGATGATATACACATACGCCCGCACATCCATATTCATCACCTGCTCCTCGGACCATCCAAGTGATTTATCTCTTGCATCTTGCAGCTCCTTATTGGGTTTATAAGTTATGTGATCATTCATTTTCTGTGTCAACTTCCTGCTTCTCATTTTGTAAATTCCATGCCACATATGCACTTCTGTTAATTTGGCACCTGGAACCGAGAGATTTACTGTGTGGTGTTACATCCTTAGTTAAATCAAAATAAAAGGGCAGACCAGTATCTTTCCAGTGCCAATATTTCATTGTCGTTTTTGTTTTGTATTGAGCTTAAGCCATGCCCTTAATAAATGCCTCAGTCTTCCTGATCAGGAAAATGGGAATAAAATCTGCAGTGCTTCTTTCTCATGAAAAGAGTGTAAATATCCCTGAAGTAAACATCATTTTCTTTGATTTCTGTAATTAAAGAAATTCTTTTCCGCCCAGAACACCGCGTTTGCCCAAGAGACAAGGAGAATGTGTTTAACCACAGCCGATGTCTGTTTGCAACAAAGTCCTGGCTAGAAGTGTTAGCAGTGGCCAACCAAACCATACTGATGGTCTTTACATTTGTAGATGACATCGAGGAAAACAGTTACTTCTGTCAAATTTGAAAGGGATTAGATGCCTATGCATTAGAATAACATCTGTAGTTATACCAGGAGAGTAAAATTACCAGGGTGATCAATCCTTATCCTTCAAGATGTAAGCTGAATAACAGCTGGGTTGGAGAAGAAAAGTTCTACCCCTGTGATCGCATTTCATCGATGATCAGACACACGATGAGTAGCTGCCCACTGCTAAAAACTCCCGGCCCAGACCTTCATTACAAACAAACGGACTGTAGATGAATAGACCCCTTTGTCACTCAGGCAAGCCCTGTGATTTATAAGGAAATTTTCAGGACTTGGAATCCAGAGACCCATTTAAGCTCAAGTACCCACAAGGGTTTCCAAGAGAAGTGTGTCACTGATTCAAATGTAAACCAGGCCAATGGATGCGAGGAAAATGCCCCAAAATACCCACTGCCAAGGTGACTGATAGGCTGGAAGTGAAATCAGGGCTGAGGTTGTCGGCACTACCAGGTTTTAAAAAGAGTTGGACATTTTTGAGCAGAGGGACTCTCTCCCTCCTTTATCCTCACTTCTTTTCTACCCTTAAATCTGTACTGAGAAAGGATCGTAGTTGGTAATTTCAGCGCTTCCCTCAAGAAAAGTTGAAAGGAGGTGTGGAGTAAATGTTGTGGAAGGAAACCTAAACCGAAAGTTAACAGAACAAGTCCAAGTCATAGACATATCAAGAAAGTTAGCAATGCCAGAAATAAACACAGCTGAGGGTAAATCGACAGAGAATGTGCATGGAAATTTCGCTGTGGGTATCACCGGGAACAGGAATTACACAAGCAGATGGTAATATTGGAGGGAAAGAGAAAGCAGAGAAAGAAAATATAAAAAGAGGAATGAACGATGTGACAGCTTTGGTAGGATAAAAGAAACTTGGAATTGTTTCCTACTTAGCAAGAGTTAAGAGAAGAATCACGACAAAAACAGGGGCACCTGGGTAGCCTCTAGTCAACTGAGCCGATGACTCTTGATTTCCACTCCGGTCCTGGTCTTGTAGTTCATGAGCACACAGCATGGGCCCTTGCGTCAGGCTCCATGCTGAGTGCGCAGAGCCTGCTAGGGATTCTCCCTCTCCCTCCCTCTCTCTCTGCCCTTTCCTGCTCACCTGTACTCTCTATCGCAAAATAAATTAAAAAACCATTAAAAAAAAGAAGAATCCTGATTAAAATAACACACTCATGAAAAGATTATAGAAATGCACAGAAGAACTTTAGGGTTAAAAATAGGGCTCAGATAATTCTAGATAGCAAGTACATATATATTTGCCTAGCCCAAACCACCGCTGCCTCAAATTAGTGGCAAAACTGAACATATCAAAATCTAACTTAGATTTGAGGAGATATAAAACAGTCCACATACATATTTAGTTTAAACACATCCAGCAAATCGGAAATAAAGTGCAGAGCAAAATTCAAACATATAATTTTTCAAAATAGATTATTTTACGAGGGGTTTTTTTCAGTCATTATTAGCTAACATTCAGATTCTTATGGGTGGGGCACCTGGTGGCTCAATTGGTTATGTGTCTGACTTCGGCTCAGGTTACGATTTCATGGTTCCTGAGTTCAAGCCCTACGTCAGGCTCTGTGCTGACATCTCGGAGCCTGGAACCTGCTTCGGATTCTGTGTCTCCCTCTCTCTCTGCCCCTCCCCCACTCATGCTCTGTCTCTCTGTCTCTCAAAACTGAATAAATGTAAATAAAAATATCAAAATTTTTAAATGTTTTTCATTTATTTCTGAGAGAGAGAAAGAGAGACAGTGTGAGCAGGGGAGGGTCGGAGAGAGAGGGAGACAGAATCTGAAGCAGCTCCAGGCTCTGAGCTGTCAGCACAGAGCCCGACGCGGAGCTCAAACCCACAAACCGTGAGATCATGACCTGAGCCGAAGTCGAATGCTTAACCGACTGAGCCACCCAGACGCCCCCAAAAATTTTATAAAAATATGATTTATCAACATCCCATATGCAATTTTAGAAATTTTTTTGGATAAGTTGCAGGGTACAAAATCAACGTACAGAAATCGGTTGCATTTTTATACACCAACAATGAAGCAACAGAAAGAGAAATCAAGAAACTGATCCCCTTCACAATTGCACAAAAAACCATAAAATACCTCGGAATAAACCTAACCAAGGATACAAGAGATCTGTATGATGAAAACTATAGAAAACTTATGAAGGAAATTGAAGAAGACACAAAGAAATGGAAAAACATTCCATGCTCATGGATAGGAAGAATAAATATAGTTAAGATGTCATTACTACCTAAAGCACTCTACACATTCAATGCAATTCCAATCAAAATTGCACCAGCATACTTCTCAAAACTAGAACAAACTATCCAAAAATTTGTATGGAACCACAAAAGACCCCGAATAGCCAAAGTAATACTGAAAAATAAAACCAAAACGGGAGGTATCACCATCCCAGACTTCAGCCTCTACTACAAAGCTGTCATCCTCAAGACAGTATGGTATTGGCACAAAAACAGACACATAGACCAATGGAACAGAATTGAGAACTCAGAAGTGGACCCAAAAGTATACAGCCAACTGATCTTTGACAAAGCAGGAAAGAATATCCAATGGAAAAAAGACAGCCTTTTTAACAGATGGTGTTGGGAGAACTGGACAGCAACATGCAGAAGAATGAAACTAGATCATTTTCTCACACCATGCACAAAAATCAACTCAAAATGGATAAAGGACCTGAACGTGAGACAGGAAACTATCAACACCCTAGAGGAGAAAGCAGGAAACAACCTCCTTGACCTCCACCGCAGCAACTTCTTACTTGACACATCCCCAAAAGCAAGGGAATCAAGAGCAAAAATAAACTGTTGGGACCTCATCAAGATTAAAAGCTTCTGCACAGCCAAGGAAACAACCCAGAAAATTAATAGGCAACCAACGGAATGGGAAAAGATAGTTGCAAATGACATATCAGATAAAGGGTTAATATCCAGAATCTATAAGGAACTCACCAAACTCCACGCCCGAAAAACAAACAACCCAGTGAAGAAATGGGCAGAAGACATGAACAGACACTTCTCCAAAGAGGACATCCAGATGGCCAACAGACACATGAAACGATGCTCAGCATCCCTCCTCATCAGGGAAATACAAATCAAAACCACACTGAGATACCACCTCACGCCAGTCAGAGTGGCTAAAATGAGCAAATCAGAGAACTCTAGATGCTGGCGAGGATGTGGAGAAACGGGCACCCTCCTACACTGTTGGTGGGAATGTAAACTGGTACAGCCCCTCTGGAAAACAGTGTGGAGGTTCCTCAGGAAACTAACAATAGAACTCCCTTATGACCCAGCAATAGCACTGCTAGGAATTTACCCAAGGGATACAGAAATGCTGAGGCATAGGAGCACATGTACCCCAATGTTCATAGCAGCACTCTCCACAATAGCTAAAACATGGAAAGAGCCTAAGTGTCCATCAACAGATGAATGGATCAAGAAGATGTGGTTTATCTATACCATGGAATACTACATGGCAATGAGAAACAATGAAATCTGGCCATGTGTAGCAACATGGATGGACCTTGAGGGTGTTATGCTGAGCGAAATAAGTCAGGCAGAGAAGGACAAATACCATATGTTTGCACGTATAGGAGGATTAGGAGGAACTTGACGGAGGAACAAGGGGGAGAAGAAGCGCGGAAATGGTGGGGGAAAGGGAGAGAGGCAAACCATGAGAGACTCTTGAATGCTGACAAAAACTGAGGACTGATGGATGTGGGGGGGAGGGGGGGATGGGCATGAAGGAGGGCACTTTGGGGATGAGCACTGAGTGTTATGTAGAAACTAATTTGACAATAAACTATATGAAAAAAAAAAAGAAATTTTTTTGGATAACTGGAAATATGCATTATCTAAATTGGCATGTTTTGCAAAAGCACTAAAACGGGTATTGTCTTTGTCTCTGTGTGAACGTATCAACACCATGCACTGCGCGCACACCATGCTCTTGGAGGAGGTCACGCGATGGACAGCACATGGCCGCGCCCTCCGGTGGTTTGGGGCCGTCACACCACTTCCCTCAGTCTGTTCCACGCAAATGCTTCGGTGTTACACCAAGACACATATTTCACATGAAAACCTATAAATGCTTCCATTTCGAATGTCGAGCAATCCCATCCATTTGCATTTAAGTATCATTTCCTCTGAGAGCCCCCCTCCCTGACCCTCTAAATTGGGTGAATCCCATTCCATCAGTCTTTATGGAAGCCTTTCCCTGGCCAAACACTCAACAACCTCTATTAGTTTTGCTTCCAACTCTCTTGTTCATTATCATGCCGCAGAGGATTCACTAAGTGCCTTGTGAATGAATGATTACATGACTGAAATGTAATAAATGAGCAAATGAAGTAATAATTAAACTGAACTCTCTCAGCACAATAATGAGATCTCAACAAAATAATAAATAAATAAATAAGACTATTTGCCTGTGCCCATTTTTTTCTATTTTCTTAAAAATTAAACACCGCTAATTTTGAATAAAAATTCATTTTTTTAATTTCTCTGCTTTTTCTGGATAATCCAAGGATCATAAATTCTCTGTCCTCTTTTACGAAAACGCAATGTACAACATTAACGATAAAAACCACTGCTTTAAAAGTTATTTACAGCAGATATAATTAGACAGGTAAATATGGCCGAAGCACAATGAATATATTTTAAATGTGTAATGGTGTTACCCATGATGATAGAGAAAAGATAACTTTCCTGTGGTGTATATGAACAAGTTTGTACATCTTGAATACCTCTTGCAGGTTTTGTTATGAAAATATTTTCTATCTTGAACAATGGATTAGTTGTCAGAAATCTGATATGTTCAGCAACAGAAAGAATCTTGATTTTCTGATGGTGGTGGATTTTCTGCACAAGATTAGTCATAACTTGTTCTCATAAAAACACACAAGAAAGGGATAAGACACATTCTTCCATAATATTGCAGAGAAGCAAGTTGAGAATTTAAAGATTAATTACCTCATTGCTTTACAAATATACCATAATTAACTGAGCTTCTCAGTTTAAATTACTAATTGGGGGATTCCTATCACAGATTTGAGCTACTCTTTCTCTCGAGAATGTTCCTTCTTAAGACCTGTTGTTAGACATTGGGCTCATTAAGTTACCACTTCATTCACTACAGCTGCTACTTAATAATCTCTTTCTTCATAAGGAATCCCATCCAGCGCCGGCATTTTCTATGTTGTATAATTACTGACTCATACAAGGAAGACCAAATAGCACAAAATAGCACAAACTTATGACGGCCCATACTTGGAAATGATGAGGTACGTTCAATAAAATGTAGACATACATAGGATTATTCATGGAATGGCTTCTATTTCAGAAGTAGAGAGCTCTTAGAATAGCATTGGCAGTTCTATTCTTAAAGCTTTCTGAATTATCTCAAGGTCACTTTAAATGCAGCCATCATTCTGGGTTTTTACCTTAGTTATTAACCTTATACTAAATCGGATGGCTTTATCCTTAGTGTGGAGGTTTATTTCTCAAGAAGTCATTCTTACTTTCAAGTAAGAGGAGGGTCTGTTGAAAAATAAAATCAATAAAAAATGAAAATAAAACTCACAAAGTCTTCATTTTGCTGAATGATAATTTAACAATGAGTTCATTGGTCCATGACCTTTAAATATATTTATCTTGCCACTAGAATTGAGGCAGAATAGTAAGCTGAGTAGCCAGAAAAAGAGGAAAAGTGCTTGAGACGTCCATTTATGAGGCCCCAGTGAAATGTGAATGTCACGATCATACTGGAAGAATGAGTGGATATTTTCCCCGTCCAGAGACTTTGGAGCTGTGTGAAAGTTTGAGGAGTCTTGGTTTTAGACAGCCATGCCTTTTTCCATACAGTTACCAACTATTTTTCACCTTTAAAGAATACTAAAGAAGCTAGGAGAGAAAACGGAAGCCAGACAAAGAACAGATCCAGTCTTCATTGCACGTTTATAAAAGCTCAGGGCTCCAGGGATTACGAATACTCATGAATCTCCCTTTATAATGCGATGAACAAGCACAAGCTACAGTGTGTGGTTCACAATTTCACACCAGGCAAGAGAGAAATGGAGGCCAAACTCGTGGAAACAGTGGCCCTACAGTGATCTACTGAGTTCTTTTGGCTTTGGCCAGCCACTCGTATTTGCTGGAAAAGCGGAGTCCTAAAGGCAGAACTAAGTTGGGATTGTTATGTGCCCTCAACTCAGCACCTGCAATGATTTACCACTTTGTACCACTCTCACCAGTGGTCTTTTCACCCTTCTAGATTCTTCCTCCCAAGCAACTTCTTCTCAAAGGTGTTGCAGATTACAAAATGTATAATAGATTAATGGGTGGTTGAAAGAGATTTGTCTGTCCTTTGTTCTGAGCCGTGCTGAACGACATCACACTTTTGGCTCTTCACAGACTTCTGTCTCCGAAATCCAGAATCCAAAGTAAGTGCCTTAAAACAACAGCGATTATAAGGACAAAATACACTGCCTTGCTTCGACCCAGGAAATAGAAAGCATTCGACACTCGTTCAAATTTAGCTACATCCAGACTTAGTCCATGAGGGAGTCTAATTCCTTTCTGTCAAATAAGTACTCAGTTGTGTTCCTGAAAGGCACAGGATAAATTCCTGTGTCTGGTTTTTATAACGGGCCATGGTGAAGATTTTTGTGTGTTTCTAGAAGATACTATACGTAATGAGTACAAGGCCTGGAACATTACCATCCATGTGACATTTTCTTTCTTAAATAATGGCATTTAACTTCTCAGGTAGGTCCCATTCCCACCAGGTGGCAAGAGTTTATTCTAGTCACTTCTGGGTAAGTGCATCACCTGAGGGCCTTCTCCAGCCTGACCACCAGGGCCACACAGTGGCAGGCTCAGGTGGTTGGCCCCTTTCCAGTCCATGCAGTTACACTGGCTCCAGAGGACTGGCTGGTCCCCACCAGCACATGCAGTCAGATCCTGGCTGGACCGCCCTGTTGCAATGTCCCTTCGGGTCTGTTGGCTCCCTTTCTCAGGCCTTTGGGCTCCATTCTGGTGTGACAAGGCACAGAGGCAGTGATGGGTTTCTACACACCCTCTTCAGCTTCAAGGAATTCTCTCGCCCCAGCTCTTTCCAGACTCACAAGCAGAAATTGTTAACAGATGCTCCGATGCCTGGGCCCAGGGTCCTGCTGTGAAGTTGTTGATTTCACAGGCTTCACCCAGCAAGGCAAAGCCTCACCTTCTGAGTCTTCAGATTTTCTGGAAGCTAGATGTCCACACTAACCCAGCAGGAAGTGAGAAGAGAGCATTCACCTTTTCCTTTTTCAGCAACACGGCAACAGCTAACGGCAGTTCTACTAATTCTAAAGAAAAACACTATCCCCGTTGGGGCAGAAAAAACTGACTTATAGTAGAATTACTTCAGTCTCTGACTATCTCATAGGCTTTATGCTCCATTTCTTTAAGGTCTAGACTTTTTTTACTTAAACTTTTTATTTGGAGATGAGTACAGATCCACATGCAGTTGTAACAGATCCCAGGTACCTTTCATCCATTTTCCTGCAGTGGCAATCTCTGGCAAAACTCTAGTACAGTATCTAACCCAGGATATCAGCAGTGATAACACGCAAGACAGACCATTTGTGTCACCGCAATGATCCCTTCCTTTCATCCTTCCTGCCATCCCCCCCTAACTCTGGCAACCACGAATACATTCTACTTTGCTATAATTTTGTCATTTAAGAATGTCACATAATGGAATCTTATGTGTACATCACATATATGATATATATAATATGTACCATATAAAAGGTTTTATATTGCATACATAATATTTAATATATGTATTATATATGCAATACCCATATGTAATGTGTAACCTTTCTTGACTAGCCTCTTTCCCTCAGCATAATTCTCTGGAGATTCAATCAAGGTTGAAGAATATATCAATGGCTCCTTCCTTTTTAATGCTGAGTAATATTCTGTAGTTCAGTTGCACTGCAGTTTGTTTGAACCACTCACCCATTGAAGGGCATCTGGGTTGTTTCCAGGTTTGGGCTATTCTGAATTAAACTGCTATAAATATTCGTGTATAGGATTTTATGTGAACATAAGTCTTCGTTGCTCTGGGAGAAATGCCCAGGAGAGCAAATGCTGGTTCATATGGTAGTTATACGCTTAGTATTTTAAGAAACTGCCACACGGTTTTCCAGAGTGGCTGTGCCATTTTCCATTCCCACCAGCAATGTCTAAGCGACCCATTTTCCCTTCATTCTGAGCAGTTTCTCTTATTCTCATCAATAATGACAACTGGTGATGTCATTACTTTATTTTAGCCACACTGCTAGGTGTGTGGCTATCTCATGGCTTTTTAACCTGCGTTTCCCTAATAACTAACAATGTTGAACATCTTCTCATGTTTTTGTTTGCCATCTGCAAATCCTTTTTAGTGAAATGTCTGTCCGTGTCTTTTAACTATTCGCTTTCTAATTGGATCATTTGTTTTCATACTGTTGAGTTTGAGATTTCTTTATGTATAATAGACATTACTCATTTGTCAGATATTTAGTTTGCACAATTTTTCTCCCAATGTATAGTTTGTCTTTTTATCATCTTAAGTATTTTGCAAAGCAAAACTTTTTAATTTTGATGCAGCTCAATTTATCTATTTTTCTTTTTATTGATTGTGCTTTCTGCGTCAAATCTAAGACTTCTTTGCTTAGCTGTGGGTCCCGAGGCTTTCTCCTCTCTTTTTTTCCTAAAAGTTTTAAATAGAATGATCCATTTTGAGTTAACTTTTGTGGAAGTTGTGAAGTTGAGGTCACAATTCCTTTTTTTTTTTTTTTTTTTTTTTTTGCCTGTAGCTGTCCAATGCTCTCGTACCATTTGATGAAAAGGCTACCCTTTGCCTCCTCGGAATCGCTTTTGCACCTTTGTAGAAAAACCAATTGGATATATTTATGTAGGTCTGTTTTGGAGTTCTCCATTCTATCCCATTCATCTATGTGCCTAACCTCTGCCAATACCACACAGTGTTGATTATTTTAGCTATGTAATAAATCTTGCAACCCAACTCCAAAGAGGTATTATATAGAATAATATCAAGAGCGTTGTGGATATCAAATATTCATTTGAAAAAAAGATATATTTATGTTGGCTTATCTCAAGAACAGGCTTTATTTATATTCCTGAGGATATTTTACGTTTTTGTTTGGAGTAAACCAGACTCTCAGAGAAGCTGGGACCATCCCTCGTGATTCTTTAGCATGGTATGTCTTGTCCTCATGCTGGTGAGTGCATCATTTCCTTGGTGGGTAGTCTACTTATGATAACACCACTACCCCTGTGATCCTCTCACATGAAGGCTCTCCATTCTAACACTCTACCTTTACTTCGGGGTGAGAAGGCACTAGCATTTGTTTCTAAGCCTTCGTCCTTCCCTCTTGTGCTTTGTGTATTTCTCCTTTGGTGCTTATACTACCCAAATTTTTCATCATATCACCTCATTTTGTGACTAGTCAATTTCCTGGTTGCTTCCCTCACTCATTAAAGATGTGAACACCTGGTTCGAGATCTTCCCAACCCAAGGTCATGAGTCCCTTGAGCATCTTGGCTTTGCATTCGCTCCACTCATCAAAGCTATGGTGGCAACTTGGATACGACCGTCATAATTCTCTTTTCCTCCAGCTTTCTTTCTTGCTCCATTTGTACCATCACACTGGTTCTTCAGCTACGGGAAGCCCTCCCCTCTCTTAGAGGCCCTATATGCCTATGTCATTTTTCTATGTGTTTCCGACCATATTTACTTCTTTTCTATTCAACTCAAATTCCAAATTTTACTACTTCAGTTGGTCCCTGTGCCAAATCCCCAGACCTTTTACCCATTGTCCATCCTTTCCCCCTCCACATGGTGCATCTCTTTTTGGGGTCGGGACAGCTGTACATCCCCACACACGTCTGCTACTGGTGCACCACTAAAGAAGAATCGCCCAAAGACACAGGAAGCTTTCACTACAGACCCACAGCTCCATTCCTCCATTGGGTTCTGATTCTGTTCGGAACTTCTAGTCACCATTTTCTCTTATCCTCCAAAGGGGTATTTCCCACCTCCGCAGACCTCAGATCATCCCACTTCTCCATGGAGGACACTACCTCTTCATAGATAAGTCTTCAGATGAAAACGCTGCCTACTTGCCACTACCAAACGAACAAATGGACCTTGCCTACACCCTCTTCCTTCACTGCTTTTTTAAATGGAAGAGATGAAGCTTCTTTCTGAAGATATAATTCTTCATCCTTGCTCTGCAGCAGCCCCTTTCCACCTTCTTCAGGAATAGCATACTGTGTTTCCTCCAACTCCTCTCTCTGAAGAGACAGAGAGACGCCGTGCCTATGGACAGACATGTTGTCTCTGTCATCTTCAAAGGCAAAAACAAACCTTTCTTTGACCCCACATTCACTTCCACCACTGCCTTGTTGCTGTCCTTTCTCTCACAGCCAAACCAATTGAAATGGTCTCCAGACTTGCCCTTTCCCTATTATCACCTTCTATTCAATCCCCAGTAAAACTCATTTTGCTTGTCCTTCCCATACTTCACTGATGCAGTCTTCCACCAGAGGTACATTTTGTTGCTGACTTGCATTGGTGGTATAGTGGTGAGCATAGCTGCCTTCCATTGTGTTGTTGATCTGATGGAAGTACGTTGTGCGCTGTACGACTTGGCCATCTCTGGGGACCGTTGACCAGTCCTTCTTTATAGAAACATGATCTTCTCTTGACTTCCATGGTACCATGGTCTGCTGGTTTTCTTCCTGCCGTGGAGATGCTTATTATTTGTCACTCCTCTGCCAATCCCTGAAACGTTAGTGGTCCTCAACTTTTCTACCTTAGACTCTCTGTTCTTCCTCTATTGCAGAGGCATAGCAGCCCCGTAAGTTATCTACTTTCCAAGCTACATTCCAGGTACTTGATAGTATCAGCAAGTATTATCGTGCTCAGGGCTAGCTTTGCAGTCACACGGGTCCTTGTCCTCGTATACAAGGTCCTCATGCTTGGTTTCACTCTCTGTTATTGCCATTTTGAAATTCTTTGTTTTTGAGCAAAAGGCTTCCTGTTTTCATTTAGTACTAAGCCCTGCAAGTTCTGTAGCCAGGCTTGCCCACACTCTATACAGTCAAAGAGCTGTGAGTTCAACCTGCTAAATATTTCTTGACTCACTCATTTTCCCAGCCCCACTGCCCCTCTGATTGGCTGTCTCCATCCTTTGCCAAGACGGTTGCAATAGTTTTACCTGGACCCTTTTCCTAATCTTCCTTGTCTTTAATTTAATTCTAATAAAATAGGAGCAGAAAACATGTGAAGCTTTGTGTGAAGTTAGTACATAAAAGGCAAATCGCAGAATCTTTTAACACTTATTTCAGCTAAGCCAGCTTTTGGCTATGAGCTTTCCTTTAGCTGATGCAGACTTGGTAACTCTATTTCTCATTTTTTTACTGTTCTGTAGTATCACATCATATAAACACACTAAAATGTATTCTCTTAATTATGGGCACCATGGTATTTCCAATATTTGGATAGTTTCCAGTTATCCATGATGTGTAGATAATGTTGTAATCAACATCTTTATACACGTCTCCCTGTGTTCTACAGACAGGAATTTCTGCAAGAGCATTTCTAGGGAAAGAGTCCAACAGTTTCAACTTTGCTACAACGTGAGATTCCTTTCACAGTAGTTGGAGCAATTTATATCCCCACCAGCAGTGTAGGAGAAATACTGTGGCTCATTCTTTGCCAAGCTGGGTATTGGCAGCGTCAACCTAATAGACGTGCTTGCTCTACCATTTTGCTTCGTTTTCCATTCTTCTGATTACGAGAGATGATGACCAACTTTCACATGTTTATCAGAATATTAGGTTTCTTTTTGTGATACACAGTTTTCACTTTTTGCCACTTACAGATTTGTAGGAGTTCTGTATATTCCAGATACAAATGCTTTTCAATTATTGATATGAAAAATACATTCTTCCACTGACTTGTCTCTGCACTTTGTTATGGTGTCTTTGGTTGTACACAATTTTAAAAATTTAATCTTTTTAAAGGTATTAATCTTTTACTTCTTGGTGTTCACTTTATTTATTTTATTCCAACAAGAAAATAAATAAGTAAGGAAAAACTCTCCTTCCCTAATCCAGGGCCATAGAGACATCCTTTTATATTATCATCTAAATATTTAAAGATTTGCCTTTCATGTTTGGACTTATATAATTTAATTTTAGAAGACTGTAACATAAGGATCTTATTTATTTAGTAGTCCATTATTTCCCCATTGATCAATAATGGCATTAGTGTCATCTATCATGCTCATATGTTTACATGGGCTCTGTTCCTCTCTTTGTGAAATTTCTATTTACTAGAGAAAGACTCCTTAATTACTGTTTTTAGCTTTATAGAAATTATTTGTAAAGATGACTCCTTCCTCTTTCCCCTCCTTCTTCTCTTTCTTCATTTGATTTTCTCTTCTTTTATGCCTTTTGACTTATTTGTAATTAACTTGGATATTCCTTGCTTTTCCTCATGAACTCAGGCTAAGTGGTCAAGTTTCACTTAAATGTAATTCACTTTAGTAATTCAATTTGAATCTGTAGATCAATCTGAGTACAACTGCCATGTTTAAAATATTTACCACCAGGGTGCCTGGGTGGCTCAGTCAGTTAAGCAACCGACTTTGGCTCAGGTCATGATCTCACAGTTCATGAGTTCAAGCCCCACATTGGGCTCTGTGCTGACAGCTCACAGCCTGGATCCTGCTTCAGATTCTATGTCTCCCTCTCTCTCTGACCCTCCCCTGCTCACTCTTTGTCTCTCTCTCAAAATTAAATAAACATTAATAATAATAATATTTACTACCCCACCACAATTTAGTAAAATGATATATATCTCTATTTATTTTGGAGATTTATGTCCAATAACATTTTATAGTTTTATCTACAGAGGTCTTGAACAACTTCTGTTAAGTGTGTTCCTAAGTACTCTATAGTTTGTGTTGATAATGCAAGTTATATATTATTTTACTATAGTATTTTGTCCCTTCTTATACAACTTTATGTTACTTTCAAATAGTAAATACTTTTACATTTTCCTTTTCAATTTAAATAATTTAGCTTTGGTTAAAACCTCTAGAGTAATATTAAATAATAAGAATAATCCTTACCTTGAATAAGAATGGGTCTAAAATTTTACCATAAAATAGCTACTTTCAATAGATATTTTTTAAGTTTAAAAAGAACTTCCTACCTAGTTTGTTAAGAATTCTTGTGATAAATGTGTACTAATTTTTTTCATTTTTTTAAATGTTTTATTCATTTCTGAGAGAGAGAGACAGGGTGAGCAGGGGAGGGTCAGAGAGAGAGGGAGGTACAGAATCTGAAACAGGCTTCAGGCTCTGAGCTGTCAGCACAGAGCCCAACGCGGGGCTAGAACCCACGAACCATGAGATCAAGACCTGAACCAAAGTTGGACGCTTAACCGACTGAGCCACCCAGGCGCCCCAAATGTGTACTAAATTTTTTACTCCTTTTTCCTCTGTTTATAATGCTGACCATATTTTTTCTTCATTTACCCTATTAAGATGAACAATTGCAAAGATAAATTTTCTGTCATATCAATGTTGCATTCCTGTGACAAATTCTACTTGTTCATGTAGTACTTTCTTAAAATACTGCTACAGTCAGGATTTTTTCTTTTCTTGGTGAGATTTTTGAAAATACATTCAGGAGTAAAATTTCTCTAGATTTTTACTTTATTTTTCTTGTCTGGATTTATTACTAAGGTTACATTTACCTCATGAAATAAGCTACATCATTTTCTTTTGCTATGTTCTCCAAGCAGTATGGCTGGACACTTTTTAGGAAATCATCTATACAAACATCTAATCTTGAAGGATGGAGTTAAGATGGTGGAGCAATGTGGAGACCCCAAGCTTGTCTTGTCCCTGAAACACAGCTAGATCAGCACCAAACCATTCTGAACACCTAGGAAATTGATCTGAAGACTAACACAACAATCTGCATAATTTGAGCCACAGAACTAGGCAGGTACATGGCGTGGAGAGGTGAACTGGGGGAGAGAAAAGCCAAAGAGGGTAGGGGGTTGTTTTTGCAGAGAAAGGACAGGAAAGAGAAAGAGGGAGAGTGTGGCAAATCAGTCAAATCCAGAAAAGCATTCCTCTAAAAGCAGCTGGAGAGAAAGAGTGAAAACACTTTCAGGGGACTGAACAAGAATTCCGTTCCCCAAAACCACTGATGGGGAGTAAGGAGAGGGTCTCAGTATCACCAGGATTCTTTCGAGCGCAGAGCCAGACCTTCCAGAGCTCAGTGCCTGGTGGCGCTCCGGTGAGGAAGTAGGGCGAATGGCCAGGAGCACGCAGCGGAGTCTGAAGGGCCCTGTGCCACGTGGGGAGGAGCAGTTCCCCTGCTTGGAGAGCACTTGGTGGAGACAATATGGCCTCCCCA
Organism: Hyaena hyaena; assembly: GCF_003009895.1. NCBI lineage: Eukaryota > Metazoa > Chordata > Mammalia > Carnivora > Hyaenidae > Hyaena > Hyaena hyaena. Next base: position 6,309,056 of record NW_024080643.1, on the reverse strand, counting down.
CAGGCAAAGGCCCCAGCATACCCCAGAGAGCAGCCGCATTTGCTGGTATTGGGACAAGACTCCAGAGTGTGGTGACGTGGCACCAGCTGTGTGTTGTGATTTACCACAGTCTTGAACCTCTGCCACTGTGCAATCGCATGAAAATTTTCGCTGGCATTCGCCCCAGCGAGACCCTCCTCCAGGGAGTTGGTGTGGGCCCAAACCACAGGGGTCTCTGAAGTGTGGAGTTTTGAAACACAGCCCCATGTGAGATAAAACTCTAGAGGGAGGTGCGCCCTGGTAGGCAGATGGTTTGGACATGGACAGGGTAGAGGCAGGGAGTGGATGGAAGCCTGAGATGAAGGAGGGCTGCTTGATCCGAGATTGGTGAGATCATAAAGTTCCTGTCCCGGAGACTAGGAAACTGGGGGAACACATTTCCACCTCTCTTGCCCACGCGCATGTGCACCACACTGATCCACCTCGGTAAGCTAAGCAGCGACACCTAGTGGAGAATGGAGCTGTAACACCACGCCCAACCCAACTGCACCCTCCAAGCACATCCCCCAGAAGAACAACACAAGTCCCTCTACCTGCTTAGTGTACAGACTATAGAGTGCTTCGTAGTTTCATTTCTAGGGGAAACTGAATGTAACTCCATTCAGGTGTCATTCTGTTTGCTGGTTCATTTATTTGGTCATTTTCTTTGTTTCTGTTTCTGCTCAAATTATTTTCTTTTTTTCTTTTTTTCCTTTCCTTTTTTTCTCCCTCATTCTTGGATACAGAAGAGAAAATTCTATTCTTTTTGTACTTTATTTTTTACTTCTAAAATTTTTGTTCTGTTTCATTTTATTCTATTTTATCATATAATTTTTGATTTTGTAATTTTTATATTTCTTTCTTTTATTTCCCTTTTTTTCTTTCAAAAAGCAGACCATAACACACCTAGGATCTAGCTTCCTTTATGTGATTTTTTGTTTTTGTTTTAATTTTTTAATTTTAAGTTTTTATTTTATTGATTTTTCTTCCTCCAAAATGACAAAATGAAGGAATTCACCCCAAAAGAAAGAACAAGAAGAAATGACAGGCAGAATCTTAATCAACACAGATATAAGCAAGATGTCTGAACTAGAATTTAGACCCACAATAGTAAGAATACTAGCAGGGGTTGAAAAAAGGCAGGGAACCCCTTTCTGCAGAGATAAAAGAAGCAAAACCTTGTCAGGATGAAATTTAAAAGGCTGTAATTGAGATGCAATCTCAAACGGATGCCATGACGACAAAGATATATGAAACAGAGAAGGGAATCAGTGATTTAGAAGATAAAATCATGGACAATAAAGAAGCAGTAAGAAATAGGTAAACAAAGGCAAAAGAGCAGGATACAAGACTTAGAGAACCCAGTGACTTATTAAAAAGGAACAACATCTGAATCATAGGAATCCCAGAAGATGAGGAGAGAGAAAAAACAGCAGAAGGTTTATGTGAGAAAATTATAACAGAAAACTTTTCTAATCTGGGGAAAGACACAGACATTAAAATCCAAGAGGCACAGAGAACTCCCATTAGATTCAACAAAAACTGACCATCACCAAGGCATATCATAGTCAAATTCACAAAATACACAAATGAGGAAAGGATTATGAAAGCAGCAAGGGAAAAAAAGGTCTTTCACCTATAAGGGAAGACAGATCAGGCCCACGGTAGACCTATCCACAGAAAGTTGGCAGGCCAGAAAAGAGTGGCAGAATATATTCAGTGTGCTGCACTGGAAAAACACGTAGCCAATAATTCTTTATCCAGCGAGAGTGTCATTCAAAACAGAAGGAGAGATATAGCATTTCCCAGACAAACAAAAACTAAAGGAGTTCATGACCACTAAACCATTCCAGTAAAAACTTTAAAGGGGACTCTTTGAGTGGAGAAAAGACAAAACAAAACAAAAAAGACCAAAAGCAACAAAGACTAGAAAGGACCAGAGAATGTTACCAGAAACACCAAGTCAACCGACAACAAAAAGGCACTAATCTCATATCTTTCAGTACTCACTCTAATGTCAGTAGACTAAACACTCCAATCAAAAGACATAGGGTATCAAAATGGATAAGAAAATAAGGCACACTTATATGATGCTTACAAGAGACTCATTTTAGACCTAAAGACACTTGCAGATTGATAGTAAAGAGACAAAGAACCATCTATCGTGGTAATGGTCATCAAAAGAACACTGGAGTAGCCATACTTATATCAGACAAACTAGGTTTTAAAACAAAGACTGTAACAAGAGATGAAGAAGGCATTATATCATAATTAAGGGGTTTATCCACCAAAAAGATCTAACAATTGTAAATATTTATGCCCCAAAACTGGAAAAAACCCAAATACATAAATCAATTAAACACAAACATAAAGAAATTCATTGATAATAATACCATAATAGTAGGGGACTTCTATGCCACACTTAGAGCAATGGACAGATTATGTAAGCAGAAAATCAACATGGAAACAATGGCTTTGAATGGCATACTGGACTGGATGGACTTAACACAAATTCAGAACATTTCATTCTAAAGCAGCAGAATACATATTTTTCTCAAGTGCACATGGAACATTCTCCAGGATCACATACTGGGTCACAAATTAGCCCTCAACAAGTACAGAAAGATTGAGATAATACCTTGCATATTTTCAGACAATAATGCTATGAAATTCAAAATCAACCACAAGAAAAAAATTGGAAAGAGCATGGATACTTGGAGATTAAAGAACATCCTACTGAAGAGTGAATGGGTTAGCCATGAAATTAAAGAGGAAATTTAAAAGTACACAGAAGCCAATGAAAATGTAAACATGACAGCCCAAAGCTCTGGAATGCAGGAAAGGTGGTCATAAGAGGGAACTATATAACAAGCCAGACCTTCCTAAAGTAGAAAGAAAGGTCTCAAATACATAACCTAACCTTACACTAAACAGCTGGAAAAAGAATAGCAGATAAAGCTGAAAACCAGCAGAAGAAGGGAAATGATAAAGATTAGGGCATAAAAAATGATATTGAAACCAAAATAAATAAATAATTGAAAACAATAGAACAGATCAGTGAAACCAGGAGATGATTCTTTGAAAGAATTAACAAAATTGATAACCCCCCAGCTAGTTTGATCAAAAAGAAAAAGGAAAGGACCCAAGTAAATAAAATTAAGAATGAAACAGGACAGATCACAACCAACACCACAGAAATAATAATAAGAGACTATTATGAGCAACTATATGCCAACAAATTGGGCAACCTGGAAGAAATAGCGATTTTCTAGAAACATATAAACTACCAAAACTGAACAGGAAGAAATAGACCCATAAACAGTGAAGAAACTGAATCAATAATCAAAAATCTCCCAATAACAAGAGTCCAGGGCCAGGTGGCTTTCCAGGGGAATCCTACCAAACATTTAAAGAAGAGTTAACACTCTTTCTTTTGAAGCTGTTCCAAAAAATAGAAATGGAAGGAAAACTTCCAGACTCATTCTATGAGGCCAGCATTACCTTAATTCAAAAACCAGACAAAGACTCCACTAAAAAGAACTACAGACCAATATCCCTGGTGAACATGGATGCAAAAATCCTCAGCAAGACACTAACAAACAGGATCCAACAATACATTAAAGAATTATTTGCTGCAATCATGTGGGATTTATTCCTGCGATGCAGGGCTGGTTCAATATCCACAAATCAATCAATATGATATATCACATTAATAAAAGAAAGGATAAGAACCACATGATCCTCTCGATAGTTGTAGAGAAAGTATTTGACAAAATACAGCATCCTTTCTTGATAAAGTAGGAAAAGAAAAGTAAAATACTTAAAGAAAGGGATAGAATGATCATACCTCAAGATGATAAAGACCATATGCAAAAGACCCACAGCTAATATCATGCTCAATGGGAAAACTGAGAGCTTTCCCACTAAGGTCAGGAATATGACAAGGATGTCCACTCTCACCACTGTTATTCAACATAGTGTTGGAAGTCCTAGCCTCAGAGATTAGACAACACAAAGAAATAAAAGACGTCCAAATCATCAAGGAGGAAGTCATTTCACTCTTTGCAAATGAAATGATATTCTATATTGAAAACCCAAAAGATTCCACCAAAAAACTGCTAGAACTGATCCATGAATTCAGCAAAGCCACATGATATAAAATCAACGTACAGAAATTGGTTGCATTCTGTACACCAATAACAAAGCAGCAGAAAGAGAAATCAAAGAATAGATCCTATTTACAATTGCACCAAAAAAAACCATAATTATCTAGGAATAAGCATAACCAAACAGGTGAAAAAGCTATACACTGAAAACTATAGAAAGCTTATGAAAGAAATTGAAGAAGATACAAAGAAATAGAAAAATGGTCCATGCTCCTGGATTGGAAGAACAAACATTGCTAAAATGTTAATACTATCCAAAGCAATCTGGACATTCAATGCAATCCTTATTAAAATAACACCAGCATTCTTCACAGAGTTGGAAGAAACAATCCTAAAATTTGTATGGAACCAGAAAAGAACCCAAATAGCCAAAGCAATCTTGAAAAAGAAAACCAAAGCAGGAAGCATCACAATCCCAGATTTCAAGCTGTATTACAAAGCTGTAATCATCAGACAGTATGGTACTGGCACAAGAACAGACACTCAGATCAATGGAAGAGAATAGAGAACCCAAAAATGGATCCACAAACATATGGTCAACTAATCGTTGACAAAGCAGGAAAGAATATCCAGTGGAGAAAAGACTGTGTTTTCAGCAAGTGGTGCTGGGAAAACTGGACAGCAACATGCAGAAAAATGAACCTGGACCACTTTCTTACACCATGTACAAAAATAAGCTAAAAATGGATGAACACCTAAACATAAGAAAGGAAGCCATCAAAATCCCAGAGAGGAAAACAGGCAACAATCTCTTTGACCTTGGCCACAGCAACTTTTACTTGACATGTCTCCAGAGGCAAGGGAAACAAAAGCCAAAATGAACTATTGGGACCTCATCAAGATAGAAAGCATCTGCACAGTAAAGGAAACAATCAGCAAAACTAAATAGCAACTGATGGAATAGGAAGAGATAGTTGCAAATGACATACCAGATAAAGGATTAGGATCCAAAATCTATAAAACACTTATCAAACTCCACACCCAAAAAAACCCAAATAATCCAGTGAAAAAGTGGACAAAAGTTATGACTAAACAACTTTCCAAAGAAGACATCCAGATGGCTAACAGACACATGAAAAAATGTTCAATGTCATTCATCATCAGGCAAATACAAATCAAAACCGCACTGAAATACCACCTCACACCTGGCATAATGGCTAAAATGAACAACTTAGGCAACAACAGATATTGGAGAGGATGTAGAGAAAGAGGAACCCTTTGGCACTGCTGGTGGGAATGCAAACTGGCACAGCCACTCTGGAAACAGTCTTGAGTTCCTCCAAAAATTAAAAGTAGAACTACCCTATGATCCAGGAATTGCACTACTAGGTATTTATCCAAAGATACAGGTGTGCTGTTTTGAAGGGCTACATGCACCCCAATGTTTATAGCAGCATTATTGACAACAGCCAATGTATGGAAAGACCCCAAATGTCCACTGACTGATAAATGGATAAAGAAGATGTTGTGTATATATACAATGGAATATTACTTGGCATTCAAAAAGAATGAAATCTTGCCATTTACAATAATATGGAGGAAACTAGAGTGTATTATGTTAAATGAAATGACTCAGTCAGAAAAAGACAAATATATGATTTCACTCATATTTAGAATTAAAGAAACAAAACAGATGAACATAGGGGAAGGGAAAGAAAGATAAAGTAAGAAAAAAACAGAAAGAGAGGCAAATCATGTACCCTTAAATATGGTGAACAAACTGAGAGTTGCTGGCAGGGTGTTTGGCGGGAGGAAGGGCTAAGGAGGTGACGGGCATTAAGGAGGGCACTTGTTGGGATGAACACCAAGTCTTATAAGTAAGTGATGAATCACTAAATTCTATCCCCCCCACAAAAAAAAAGGAAAAGAGAAGCTTTAATGAAAACCGTTAACATTTGAGAATTTGTGCCTTCTTTTGTAAAAGCTCATAATCCTATTTAAAAGTGTTTCAAAATGAAATAAATATTGTGACTAAATACAAAACAAAGAAACATCTAGTCTTGCTATTTGAGGGAAGGATCAGGGGAGAGTAGAATGGAAATTTGTATTCTTTAAAAATTATTGGTTTCAGTTTTTTAAAAAAAATTCTTGGGTCAATGTTGGTAAAGTATATTTTTTTAAAAGTTTATTTCATCTATATTTTCAAACTTTGGGGATGATGTTGGGTATAGTGCTTTTCTTATTTGAAATCTCTCTCTGTTTAGGGCACCTGGGTGGCTCAGTCAGTTGAGCGATTGATTTTGTCTCATTTTATAGTTCATGGTTCAAGCCCCGTGTCAGGCTCTGTGCTGACAGCTCAGAGCCTGGAATTTGCTTAGGATTCTGTGTCTCCCTCGCTTTTTGCCCCTTCCTCACTTACAATCTGTTTCTCTCTGTCTCTCAAAAGTAAATAAACATTTTAAAAAATTAAACATATATATTAGTTAAATATATTTTTCTAACAAAGTAGAACAGAATTTAGTGCTTCTAACCTTCTCCCTAAACTACAGGAACCTTAGCCTATTTATTCTTATTTTTTCTTATTATATGCAACTTTAATATTTTTATGAACAGTAAATAATTAAATTTGGTAAGATGTTTTAAAACATTATTCTTTGTTCACTATTGTCTCTGACATTGCACACAGTTTTGATTCTTTTTGCCAGTTTGTCTGCTTCTTGCTGTAGTACTGTTAGTAAGTACATGTCATTTTAAAATCTTACACATCTCTGTATATCTTTATTCTGTGCTACTTGTTGAATGATAGCATAGCTGGGTATAGAACTAAAGATGATATTGTTTGCCTCTCAGTAATTTTGAAAGCTATGACTCCACTTCTTTCTGGTCTATATTGTTGATGTTGAGAAACCTATTAGAATAATTGCCATTTTTTATAGGTAATTAGTTTAACTTTTCCTCTTCTGTTTAGATATGGATTTTGTTTTTAAGTCTTGCATGGAACTTAGAATGGACAATCAATCTAACAGCTATATTACCTTTCTTCATTCTGAAAAATTCTCTACTCTTAGCCACGCTCTCTATAAATATTGCTTTTGGCCCATTTTATGTGTTCTTCGTGTTTGTCTGTTCTTAAGTAGAATTTTATTTATCCTGGAGCTTCATAATATGTTTTCCACTTTATGTAACTGCTGTTTCATATTTTCAGAAAATCTCTTTGTCTTTTTGGAAAACATTCTGAGTAATTACCATAGTACTGTCTTTCAATTCTCCACTCCTTGGAATTGGGATATTTTGGAAGATGGATCTGTAGGAAAATATTATCTAGGAGAATTCCTCACTTCTCATTCTCTCTCTCTCTCTCTCTCTCTCTCCCACACACACACACACATACACATTGTTTACATACATTTCTGGAAATTGCAGTTGTATGCATCTCCCCTAGGAGCCCCACTTCTGAGTCCTATCTTAAGAAGGACTCCCCCAAAGCCCCTACTCTGAAGCAACACTGGGGACATAACTGATCCTGTCACGTGGCATCTTGTTTCAATTCCTAGACATACAGATTAGCATAAACCATAAATTAGAATACATCATAGGCCCAGGCATCATAACCTACACTAAAGCATGGTGCCTTGATTGGTTACTCCTTTCTCCATTCATTTAACCAATGTGAATCACAGCTGTGTACATGTAATTGTGCCAGGAGGACCCTCCAACAATTAACCAGGTAGCACTTGCCGCATTATTTCTGTTAGCCTTTCACCAAGAACCTCTGCATGACTTCTGCTGTGTGTGTATGTGTGTGTGTGTGTGTGTGTGTGTGTGTGTGTGTGTTTTAAAGGAGTAACATTTTACTGTGGGCAAAAAACAATAAATAGACAACTATGGAAATACAAATGTGGAAATGCAATGTTAGAATCATACACGAGATAACAAATATTGAACCCAACTTGAGGGTAAGTTTGAGGACTGCTTAATGAAATGCCTTAAAATAAAAATTCAACATTGAAATTGCACTTCTTTATTAAAGTCTGCTATTTTCTCAAACAGATCCTTCAAACATGGGGAGCAAAGAAGCTAATGTAAATTAAAGCTAAACGTTAAAAGGTTAAAGCTAAAATATTTGGGGGCGTCTGGGTGGCTCAGTGGTAAAGCACCCGACTCCAGCTCAGGTCATGATCTCATGGTTCGTGGGTTAGAGCCCCACATCTGGCTCTGTGCTGACAGCTCAGAGCCTGGAGCCTGCTTCGAATTCTGTTCCATCCCTCTCTCTCTGTTCCTTCCCCATTCATGATCTGTCTCTCTGTCTCTCAAAAATAAATGAAGATTTTTTTAAAAAAGTATTAGTTATGCCTTCTAGAGGCATTCTTCTGCAGTGACCATGTGTCCAAAGTGTCTGAAGATGTGCTTGCACAGGCTTGTACACACTCTTGGGTGAAACAAGAAACATCAAGAGTGGCACAGAACACCTTTGCACCTACCTTCGATCTGACTTCACATAATCCTGCACTAGGGACCATAGAGGGACCATAGAGGCTGCCTTCATTCTTCAAGGGCTGAAGGAGAATATACCCAAGTTAGTGGAAGAGCCAACACTAGCCTTTTGATTCTTTTAAAACGTTGACATAGTAGAGTCAAAGTGTAAGGAATTCTAGAACGAGCTAAAACTGACATTAAAGGCATTATTTTTGGATTAAATAAAATGGTCACTCCAAAAATTAGCACAGAGCCTGGAAATGGCCAGTTTTTATATGACCAGTTTTTATATGAGTGTGTGAATAAATGCTCACTCGGGATCACTATGCTTTGTGTCTTACTTAAAGAGCAAACCTCATGGCCAGTGTGTCTGGTGTGCAGCTGCTTGGGGCATGTGTGTTGGAAAGATCATGAGCCAAGCAAGATTTTTATCTGCAGATCATCAGGGCTAGTCTACAACTTTGTTGAACTGCACCAATGGACGATGAGACCTTTATCTCTGATAAGTTTTTGCAATGTTGTGACAATAGTTTGAAAAGGTTTATGTGAAAGAGATATTCACATTTTCCTTCTCAATTTTTAATAGGAGACACAAAATTAGATGAATACAAGAAAACATTGACTATGAAATACTTCTCTTAGATACATGCCGATAACTTGAAGTGGCACAAAAGGGACGTTCATGTGGGAATGTGAGTTACCAGGTACAGAACTAGAATTGCCCCTTCCACTAGCAAAGCATGGGTCTTTCTCACCGTATGTGCTCTGTGATAAAAAAAAAAAAATCCCAGGGAGTCTGGCTGACTCAGTCGGTTAAGCATTTGGCTGTTGGTTTTAACTCAGTTCATGATCTCGCAGTTTTGTGAGTTTGAGCCCCACTTCGGGCTCTGTGCCGATAGCACGGAGCCCGCTTGGGATTCTTTCTCTCCCACTCTCTCTGCCCCTTCCCTGCTCACAGTGTCTCTGTCTCTCTCAAAAATAAATAAACTTAATTTTTTTAAATTTCTGAACCCACAGGACAATGAGCCTCAAACTCATTTTATATAAACTTGGTCACATTTCATTTTGAACTCATGTCCCTTCAGGGTCACAGTATTATCACCTTACATTTTTATAGCTAAAATTTCACTTTGTTATCATATCACGTTTTATATTGGTTACATTAAAACTCTGTCTTCTTAGATTAATTGTAGGTCATTGTAAGAGCAGCCTCATCATCTTACATCCTATTTTTGATCCAAGTGGCTCATTCCAGATACATTCATCCTTTTGCTCAGGAAATGTCTTTTAAAGTTAGATTTAATAATTCAATACACCAAGCTCCCTTAAGTAGCTACAATGAGCAAAAATACATACTATGTCAATTAATGATGGTGTTAACTTTATCTCGTTTTTAAAAGCTAAGAGAGAATGTTGTATGTATACGCAGTGCACTTACCTTCACACAAAGACAACATTGCAGGTTGCATTTTCCGCTATGTCACACACAAATCTGCAGACTCTAGGAAGAGGTGTCGGGGAAGCAAATGGAAATGGCAGCCCCCAGCGGCATTTGCTTTCCCTTTGTATCCACAGTAGGCAGGTGTCATGATTAGACTTGACAGCTTGAGTTTGGAACTCTAAAGGGAAAGCCAAAGGACAAGGAGTCAGTGAGGTAGAAAGGAGAAATGGAACCGAGTGTATACAGGAAGGGGCAGGGCCCGTGTGATATAACTTGGACCCATGCCAGGAACTCCTGTCAGGGTCTGGGTCCAAGTGAACCTGGCGATGTTCTCTGTCCCGTGCCTGGACTCCTACCAATTGAAAGGGAGACGTGAATGATAGTGCGCATACCATTGTATCGATATTTGAGGAGTTTGTCCGCTTGCTTTTCTGTTTTAATGACAAAGATCAGGGTCACCTAGCATGTGAGTTCTGGAACACAAGATTGATACCCAGGAGGGACCGAAATTCAGAAGCTACATGCCACATTTTCATGTGACTCTTATTTGATACATATAATAGTTCCTGATGCAATACAGAGACAGTGGAAGAAAATATTTCATCCTGAATATTTAGGGCCTGGTATCTTCTGAACTTAAAACATTTCTAGCACTGGAACACATTAAGCCTGAAAATATACAAAAATTAAAACAAAATGACCTGGTAAGCTATGCTACAGATCATGTACTTTAAATTTCATAAATAAACACCTTTTTAAATGCATGGTTAGGAGACCATTAATTCAACATAGATATATCATAAAATCACATACATGTATTAAGTATCTGTCATTTCCAATTATTTGAGAACAAATGAGCTTATCTAATGGGAGAAAATAAAGTAATAAATCCGCTTATACAAACCAATATTTTTAAAAATTATTTTAGAACATGTCAGTACTCATATTTTATTTTTTAAAAGATTGTTTATTTTATTATTATTCTTTAGTAATCTCTACAACCAACGTGGGGATCTTTTCCAGTTGAGCCAGCCAGGTGCCCCACAAACCAATATATTCTACGAACCAATATGCTCTAATTGCCAATTATTGCCTTGGAAATTAGGATTTGCATTGGACATTCATTTTTTATTTAAAAAATCATGCAATCATTTTAAAAATCGGCATTTATTCACAGCAAATACATTTTGATATACCGGGGGGGGGGGGTGGCAAAATCATAGCATCAGGATTGGAATCTGCAGAAGCCAAAGGAAGATAAAAATTAGCTCTTTTGAAAAGGTTCATCTATGGCATCAGCTTCCGAGGGCTATGCCTTTCTCCTCCTGACATCTATTTGTGTAGAGAATCATGTACACATATGTGTGTAAAGAATCATCTTCTTATATGTGTAGAGAATCATCTTCTTACTTGCAAATATCTGTGTTCCATGAAATTGACTAGCTGTTTTAACAGAAAGTCATTTTTGACTTTTTTACCTTCACCATGCTGAATGTCACATACAGGATCACCACCCAGTCAGTTGTAGCCTGGTCATTCATGCATCACCACACAGGAATTCATCGTTACACCAGCATGGCATCACCCACCTTTGGAACATTGCCAGCTACCGCAGGAACTCTGGCCACACAGCATGGCCACCGTCCAGAACATCATCACACCGTCAGAACATAACCACATGACCAAAATGTGTCTTTCAATCAACCCAGTGACAATATTTCAAGAATAGAGTATAGGAAGAAATGTTGATGGAACAATTGTGCACGTTTCCTGAAAATTTAGACTGAGGTAGATAAGTAATCTGCTATGCTGAGCATTAGTAACACAGAAATTATGGCCTGATGCTTTAGATGCAGTTACACTTCAACAAGAATTAGTAAGAATGGGATATGCAAGGAGGGTACCAAGAAAGGCTGTCAGATAATCAGAAAAGAACACTGAAAATAAAAAATTGATCTCGGGGACCCTGCGATAGCACCCACAGTAGATGATGTCAATTTCCTAATGTTATCGGTCCAGGCACCCTAACATGCGTCCCCTTAAAATTTAGATACCCATGCTAAAACCCGTCTCAGAGGTCACTTATTTGCCTGTGTTTTGTGAGTGGCCCCATATGTCTACGTCACACCCCTACTCAAGGTCACCATCTTTTAATTACTTTAGGACCTGCTAAGGTTTTCGCCTAGATTTGATCCAGTTGTTGAAACCTAAGACGTCCCAAAACCGAGTCTATTTGTGATACCACCAGTGCTCCGGCATGACAGTCCCCATCTAGACGTTTAGAGAGCTAGCTTTCAGATTCCACAGGTGAGGAGTGCCTGGGTGGCTTGGTTGGTTAAGTGGACGCCTTGGGCTCAGGTCACGATCTCACGGTTCATGAGTTTGAACCCCGCATCGGGCTCTGTGCTGCCAGCTCAGAGCCTGGAGCCTGTTTCGGATTCTGTGTCTCTCTCTCTGACCCTCCCCTGCTCATGCTCTGTCTCTCATTGTCTCAATAATAAATTTAAAAAATTTTTTTAAATAGTCAACAAGGTGAATGTTTCCAAATCTATTCATTTTAAATCTTGTTCTGCTTCAAAAATTAGGTGCCCATATTTTATGGCTTGCACTTGTCATCAGGAATTTGAGCAAGACATCAATGAATCTAGAAAGTTATAATAATGATTTTAATCTCTAATGAAAGTATATTTAAAGAAACTAAGAGACTACCATCAAATTAAGAATGTTTTTGAAATGTATGTACATTGTATATAACTTGCCAGAAAAATTAAAAAATAATCAAGCCATTATGATATTCAAACATACTCTTTATACCCTTTTCTTTGAAATGGTGATTTCACTAGGAAAAAAAAACCTACTTGCATGAAAAAAACATTTGATCCTAACTTGGATTTTGGATGACCTGGAATGTTTCAATGAGTAGGAAGTGAAAAGTCTTAGAAAAAACATCACCAGCATTATTCCCTGAGTTTCTTTCTTTGTCCGATTCAAACATTACCCCACGCCCTTCTGTTCTATCATCTGATGGAATATGTAAACCTACAGCATATGCATAAACATGCCTCCAAAGAATGTTGAGGTAATTCTTTTTCCAGGGCTGAACTTGAGTTGTTTACTGGCCTGTGTTTGTACACAGCCTGAACTGTGTCCTGACCCCTAATGGTAGGCTCTGTTCCCAGTTTCCAAATCAGCCAGTGTTGAAAGTGTCCATTGAAAACTCAGTTGCTACATCATATGTTCCCAGCTATCCACACTACTTTAGTTTTACCATCACTCGTTACTCTAAGTCTAATCATTTCCCTTTGTTTGGCTGCACACACCTACATTTGACTGGGTCCCTCCTTGAATGAATGCATCACCCCAAGCCACAAACTTGAGTCCTCACACGTGTGGTGCCCAACACATAGTTAATACTTGTTCAGTAGTCAGTGACTCACTGAATGGATGAACAGATACGCAGAATGGCCTGTAGCCATTTCCCCATTTGATGCATTCACTCATCATAAAATTTCCATGACAAACCATCGTTGCTTGCCCACTTGGGGAATAGCAAACCGCTAAAAGCTGTGAGTCTACATGGCTTAAATAGAAGGTAATGTTGAGAATATACTTTAGTAGAGTGAAATTAAGGGACTGTTCAAATGTCTTTTTTAAATATATTACTGTAATTGTTTATGCAGCATTGCTTATAAATCTGGAACTATCTACAGCAAAAAAATCTACCTGAGCAATGAGCCAAAATGACTTGGCACTCTTAAGATTAAAAGCAAAATTTTTTTCATCTTTTTTTATTTCTGAGAGAGAGAGAGAGAGAGAGGGAGACGGCTTGAGCAGGGGAGGGTCAGAGAGAGAGGGAGACACAGAATCTGAAGCAGGCTCCAGGCTCTGAGCTGTCAGCACAGAACCCAACACGGGGCTCAAACCCATGCACCGCGAGAGCATGACCTGAGCCGAAGTCGGACGCTTAACCGACTGAACCACCCAGACACCCCTAAAAGCAAAATTGTTAATAAAAATGAGAAGCTGTTTGATTTTAGTACTCGGTTGTACTTCCTCATAAGAAAATTAGAAAAAAATGTCCTGAATATTTGACATAAAACAACACTCCTTCTCAGTTGAAAAATAAGACATATATAAAGGCAGAGATATTTTTTTTATCATTTTGAACAACTGAAATGTTACAAATGAATGGAACTGTAAACAGAAATAAAATAAAACAGCCCACTTTAATCAAGGTCATTTCCCTAAGAGTTCCGACTTGAGAAAAGAAGATCATCTGGCATTGCAGGGGAATAACACCTCTGTTAAGTAAAAGGAATGATATTAGTTTAGATGGCTCAGAATAGCCTTGGGCACTTAAATAAATGCATTTGGGGATATACACATTCTTGGTACATTTGTTTATCTAATATCTAAAACTTCTCTGTTTAAATAGAAAATGGTCACACAGTGTTTCTTTTTATCTTGTAAGGCAGAAAAAATGACAAGTGAGACCCTGCCTTGAAAATAGTCAATGCAGAAGTGAATAAACACTCTTATCTTCAACACTGTAATGGAGAGTCAATCCGGCAGTGAGGTGCAAGGTGATATTCTCTTTGACACTGGAAATTATTCATCAACTGTACTCTTAAATTTATAATTGATTTCTGTGTTTAAAAGATTTCCAGTCAAAGTGTTAGCTAATCTATCTGACTGATTTGATAATGGAGGTGAATTTAATTACCTCTTCCCATCTTTGTCCCCAGTCAAGTCTACTTCTACAAACAAAAATACTTAAATGTATGCTCGTTCATGGAAACAAAAAGGAGAGGCTAAGATTTAAGAGTATTCTTAAATACTTGAGAATGTATTTCTCAAGTCTGAGAAATTGTCATCGTCTAAAGGAGTCTAATAGACTGAATGTAATGTGGAATCCTGGACAGGATCATGGAATAGAACATTTGGTCAAAGCTAAGGAAATCTAAACAAACTATGGGCATGAGTTAATAATAATGAATCAATATTGGTTCATTAATTGTGACAAATGAACCATGGTAATATAAGATGTTAATAACCGGGGGAAGTGAGCATGAGATATCTAGGAACACTGTATGGCCTGCCCAACTTTTCTATAAATTGAAATCTATTCTAAAATAGAAATTATTTGAAAATGCTTGCTTTTACTGATTGGATTATTTTGACCCAGATGGAGTATTTTTAGGATGGTATACTACATAGACTATTCTACAATACTACTGTGAGTTGTTAAACATAAAATCATTGATAATGAAATTTAGGAATTAGACAAAATAGTCTCTTCCAGGGGATTCCAGCTGGCTCAACTGGTGGAGCATGTGAGTCTTGATCTCTGGGTTGTGAGTTTGAGCCCTGCATGTTAGAGAGATTACTTAAAAATAAAATCTCTAAAAAAAAATATCTTCCAAGGAACCACTGCACTGTGGAAATAACTCATTTTTAACAGCATTCCATGGTATTCAATAGTGGACAATGGGAGGGCATCACCATATTAAAGTAAAAGGGCAGCCCATGGCAATGAAAAGTATATTGCTTACCAAGGTCATACACCGGCCAGGACGGCTTTTCA
Organism: Hyaena hyaena; assembly: GCF_003009895.1. NCBI lineage: Eukaryota > Metazoa > Chordata > Mammalia > Carnivora > Hyaenidae > Hyaena > Hyaena hyaena. The sequence goes on along the minus strand of NW_024080643.1, from coordinate 6,293,431 downwards.
GGACCCAATGTACTACAAGCCGAACAATTACAGGAATAGAAATAGCAAGAGTAATTCTGCATCTTTTATCAAACGGTTCAATAAAATGATTCATTTCTAAAATGTTTCTCTCATTTACCGCTAAGTCTTTACCTATAGCTATGGATGATAAAGATGAAAACAGAATCTGTGTGTGTGTGTGTGTGTGTGTAATGTATGAAATTTTTAAAATGTTAATCTCATAAAATTCGTAGGAGTGAAGGGTCTGCATTCCTTTTATTCAAAACGTATGCTTCCCATATAATCTAATGGAATTACATATGCCATGCCCGTGTGTGTGCGCGTGCGTAAAAGCAGGTCACAAGTAATGTAGCCTCATTGGGTACGTTGAGAAGGCTTTCAGCCGAATGAATAAATCAGAGACCCTAAGTGTTTATGCTCTTATCCAGTACAGATCATTTATGGGCTATTTGGATTTCTTGTACCCAGCAGTAGGGACTAGAATTGTGTTCAGTCTTCCATGTACTTCTGTTTGTGAAAAGTACCTCTGAAGATTCCTTGAGAAAGTAAAATTTTTGTTTACATTACCACATTAATTTTGAAGTGGATTTTCTTCCTTTTGGATAAAGCTGTGCTAACAGTAGTTACTTGTCACCATACTGCTGTGGGGCTCACTCCTTGAAAAGGTTTATAACAAACAAGGGTCTGAGAAAAGGGTTACTTAAAAAAAAAAAAAAAAAGCCAGCCAGGATAAATAGGAGTTTCACTAGGCCACCTCCACTTGATGGCCTATTTCAAAAAGGAGGGGATCCTGACATCAACTTCACCACACATTGTGATTTCCGAGCACCGACTGATCTCAGAATGGTTGAGGGCGGAGTGAGCGCATTAAGGTGAAATCTCCCCTGGGGAGCTTATTTACAGATGGAAGGGGAATTAAACACAATTCTGTATTTGTTCCGTAGATGGCGTTCCCATGGATGGAAAGGGGGAGTTTTGTACATCAAAAAAGGTGTGTTGTGTGGTCAAGTTCCTTTACGGGGATGTGGACCCAATTTTCTGGCATTCCACAAAGAGCACGAAACAGTTCCATACGGGAAATTGTCACCCATTCAGGAGGGAGTGTGTTATTTTGTACCCTCAATTGCTTGAGACTTTTAAATGATTTCTCTTCCTTTTAATGTATGTATGGTAAGCTATGGCCTCTCCCCGCATCTATTTCTAGAGTTTGCACATCAGTCTAAGGACCAGGGTAGGATCTATTTCTGAAGCATGGAGACCTGCCTTCAGATGATGGGTGACACATCTCGCGTCCATGCCAATTTGTGACAGAGTGCTCCTGGAAAGGCCAAAATGTTAAAAGACGATTGGAAAGCACACATATGGTTTTTGAAAGAAAAGGGAGAAAGACACAGAACATTTCCATGCCCCAGCGGAGAAAGTCTCCAGCAGCAAGTACTTCATTTCAATAAAACTGCTCTGGCCAGACTGAAACGTGAGTTGAGTTTATTTGCTAGTGATGCCCATAATCACTATGCAGCGGGGTGATTACTGGGGTTACCTGTCCCCGCTGCCCCCCCCCCTCCCCGCAACTGTACGGTGCGGGTCTTAAATGGCTCCTGGGGCAAATAAACGTCAGTTTACTTCACTATAAAGGGAGAAGAAGAAGCATCCAGCTTGGCTTTGTGCTTTCATTAACCCCCGGGCCACTGCCTTCCCGCTGCGCTCTCTTCAGACCTGGGGCTTCTATCTTTAAGTCATAATGGGACATAACAAATGAACTGAGCCCCCCGAGGCCATGTAGCTCCTGCTCACACTCGTAATGATTTTAAAATGTGTGGCTGCATCTTGAGAAAGAACAGACCTTGACATAATATCCGTTATCAAACGCCAGTAATTGACATAGAGACAGGCTGCACTTTACACTGGGTTATAATGAATCTGCTCCGGTGACCTCAAAGCCTGCACTTCTGAGCAGTTCACGACTCAAGTCTTGATGCTTTGTCAACTACTTCGGGAGAAATGAATTACGAATGAGGTACTAATGACGTATTTCATCACCTGTTTACCTTCCGTGATCAGTTGCCCTCCTTTAATTTACCAAAAAGGCGGGTTTTTTTGAAGCTACTGTCAGTTGCAGTGGCCTCTCGTTTGAAGTGGTTATAAAGTAACACATACCTGAGGGAACTTGGCTCTTTGCACAGCCTTCTGGTCCTGGTACTAAAGTTCTACGGAAAGAGAGAAAGAGAGAGAAAATGAGAGTTTTCCTAAAGAGAAAGCGGGGCGGGGGGGGGGGGGGGGGGGGGGAAGGCTTGAATGCTTATGATTTCTTCAATTAGTGTGTTTTACTTTTCAAATAAGGATCACCAATAAAGTTAATCCATCAGAGATAAATGCTCACAATTTAGAATCAACACTGAAGCAAGAATACCATGTCATCTGTAATGCATTCCACACCTCTAAGGGGGATAGGATCACAGAGACGTCATTACATCAGAGAAAGATTAAAAGAACAGATCCCAGCCCCATATGCCTTCAGTGACCACTTACCCTCCTTCATTTTTTAAAAAATTATGTAAGTGTATTAATTTTGAGAGAAAGAGAGGACGGGCAGGGGAGGGGCAGAGAGAGAGGGAGAGAAAATCCCAAAAGGGCTCCACACCATCAGCCCAGAGCCCAATACGGGGCTTGAACTCAAACCGCAAGATCATGATTTGAGCCGAAATTAAGAGTCAGGCACTAAGAGTCAGGCACTTAACCAACTGAGCCACCCAGGCACCCCCACCCTACTTCCTTTTTAATTTCCTTGTCCTTAAAGTGGAGAAGCAAATGTCTTTCTCATTAGATTGTTGTGCAAATAAGAAGACAAAATTAGAAAATACTTTTACCCTGTCCAGCACTGAGTAAGCAGTCCTAAATGTCATTTTCCTTTCTCTTCCATTTTAACAGCTATTTACATTCAGCCTAATTTATTTCAAATCAATAGATTTATGTGCTGCAGAGAGTAGAAAAACATCATTAAACAACCATAAAAACCAAACAGCTATAACATGAGGTAGAAGAAAGCAAGCAATTTCTTTAAGAAATTTACTTGCTATTATTTACTTAAACTTTAGATTTATTTTTTTGTCATTCTTCATTCATTGTCATATAAAAATATTATATTAAATCTCATAAAGTCTAGTTTAATGTATTCCAGTTTCTGATCCCAATGTAATTTGCCCCTGACAAAATTGCAGTGGCTTACAGTTACCTACCGCATAGAATCTAAGCCCTGCCTGGTTGGTGAAGCTGGTGCCTTTACTAGCTATCCGGAGAGACACTAAAGGTACATGTGACAGAATCTCAACTCCAATCAGCTTTGACTGGTAGGGAATATGTTGGCTCCCTGAACAAAGAAGGGAGCAAATCTGTCTCAGGCATGGTAAGACTCAGGAATGCGGATGTTTTCCTCAAAAATCTTTCTCTTCTTCAGCTCAGGGCTCTGTGTCCCATTTTCTCGCTTCCTTTTCTGGTAAGCCCTCTCCACAGCATGGTGAAGTTGCCCATTCACAGTTCCAGGCTTACCATATCCCGTACAGCGAGCAAATCCAGTGAGAAGAAACCATCCCTTCCCCGCCCCAACACCTTGAAATTCTAGCAAAAACCTTTGGAAGGTTGTGACTGGTCTAGTTGGATTATGTGATCACCTCGAACCAATCACTGTGGCCAAGTTGATATAGGATTCTGATAAGCCACACTCTCTGTGGCCACTTCCTTGGCTACGAGGGAAGGAGGTCAAGTTCATCAAACACATAGAATGTGGTTTTTACCGAAAAGATGCATTTGCTTACAAGGGAAATCATGGAAGACAAAGACAAGCATGATGAGGAGTCCATTACTGTTCCTCCTGCCAACTAGGGTCAAGTGGTTCAACTGGCCTGGTTCACGTATCCATTCTTAGGTGGATATATAGCTTACATTCTTATATAGCTCCTCAGTGGTACCGCCTGATGGCCTCTGGCTACTTTCATTCATGTGTCAGGCTCTGTCCCCCTGAATCTCTCCTGTGACCTCCGTTTTTATAGGTTGCCCTCGTCTCTCCCCTGGTTTCTAAATCCTCATACCTCTTTACACTGGGGACTCTATGTCTCCCTGAGATCAATGGCTTCTTTGAATCCTTCAGCCACTTCCTGTACGTGGCGGATATTGTTAGGCTACTACCCAGGTCACCTCAACTTCTCCTGTCAGGTGTGATTTCTGAGGAAACCACGTATACTTCCCTCAAACTACCCTCTACCTCATTTCTTACTGCTGTCCAGTGTCCGAAGGTATGTGTGTTCAAAGACAAATGATATTCTAAAACGTGCTTACTGATTATTTTTTGCCTAACTTATTTTGAGTTCATTTTCTGTGACTTTCAATAAAGAGTCTAATATATTCTTTAATTTCTAGCTCCTCTTTTAGTTCATAGTTTTCTTTTTCTTTTTTTATTTACACTAAGTTAGTTAACATACAGTATAGTATTGGTTTCAGGAGTAGAAGCCAATGGTTCATACTTACATACGACACACAGTGCCCATCACCCATCTAGCCCGTCTTCCTATCCACCTCCCTTCCAGCAACCGTCAGTTTGTTCTCTGTATTTAAGAGTCTCTATGGCTTGCTTCCATTCAATTTTCCCTCTCTCTTTTTTTTTTTTTTTTGCTTCCTTTCCCCCATGTCCATCTGTTGTGCTTCTTAAGTTCCACATATGAGCAAAGCCATATGCTATTTGTCTTTCTCTGCCTGACTTATTGCTTAGCATAATACACTCTAGTTCCATCCACATTGTTGCAAATGGCGAGACATCATTCTTTTTCACTACCGAGTAGTATTCCACTGTATATATACACATCTTCTTTATCCACTCATCAGTCGATGGACATTTGGGCTCTTTCCATAATATAGCTAATGTTGATAGTGCTGCTATAAACATTGAGGTGCATGTGCCCCTTCGAATCAGCATTTTTTTATCCTTTGGATAAATATCTAGCAGTGCAATTGCTGGGTCATAGGGTAGTTCTATTTTTAATTTTTTGAGGAACACCCATATTTTTATGACTGCCTCCCACACACCCTACTGCACGTCTGCCAACTGCAAATATTTTTCAATAGCATGTTTCAGTGCTTTATACCAGTTATTGCTTATTTCACATACTTGCTTTCATGATGATTTAGTTTTGCTTCTTCAACCGACTTAGTCACTTTTGAGAGAAAAGACCATGATTTCCCAATTGTACACTGCTAGCATAACTTTATGAACAGAGTAGATACTCAGTAAGTGTTTATTTCACGCTTGGCTCTGAAATACAATTTAGGGAGAAATACTTGGCAGTTTTGATCCCTCAGATTTGAATGTCAACCCTATTATTGGTATAATGTAGCTCCAAAGTCAGACCTTACCATTCAGGCAAAATGGAATAGATGAACAGAATTCCATGTACATAAAACTGGCCAAAAGGGGCTATTAATTCATTTTCTTTTGAAGAATATGGAGGAGGAAAGGCAACTTCAGTACAAAAATAACTACCTGGTATGTCATTATAAAGCAGGGAATATGTGCTGAGCCTGTAATTCATTTTGGATTTAAGGAATAGATTATATTCACCTAAACTTCTATCCCGCTGTGTCAAGAAGAGAAAATCGAGGGGCGCCTGGGTGGCTTAGTCGGTTGAGTGTCCGACTTTCGCTTAGGTCATGATCTCGCGGTTTGTGGGTTCAAGCCCCGCATCGGGCTCTGTGCTGACTGCCAGCTCAGAGCCTGGAGCCTGTTTCAGTCTGTGACTCCTTCTCTCTCTGACCCTCCCCTGCTCACGCTGTCTCTCTCTCTCTCTCTCTATGATCTCGCGGTTTGTGGGTTCAAGCCCCGCATCGGGCTCTGTGCTGACTGCCAGCTCAGAGCCTGGAGCCTGTTTCAGAGTCTGTGTCTCCTTCTCTCTCTGACCCTCCCCTGCTCACGCTGTCTCTCTCTCTCTCTCTCTCTCTCCTAGAAATAAATAAAAATATTAAAAAAAAAAAGAAGAGAAAATCGATGTGACAGACAGAAGGCAGACACATTAACAAGATCTGAAAACATCATTTTCATGAATGTAGGTTTTGTTCTAGCTGTCTCTGGATTTCAACTGCTCTCCTGTCTTGTGTTTCACTGGTCACCCCCAGCATCCTTGTGGCAAATTCCCTATTTACTTAAGATAACTTAAAATGGATAAAAAGAAGCCCTGATAAGTAGTTTAATGATGCCATTTCCAGTATATGAGACAAATAAGAACTCCATCACTCTTCAGCCCAGGAAGGAACACAAAACATTAGGTTTATGTTATTGGGGTAAATATGAGGAAGAAAAAGGTGAGGGTAATTTTATCTCCATGTAGAGTGGGCACTTACCAGGGGAGAGAAGAGAACTTTCCACTCACTAGGAAACTAGTGTCTTTTCTCATAGATTGTAGTGGTTGAGTTCAGATTCCCAAACTGGACTCTCGGATTTGAATCAAATCCCAGCATATTAACATAATCACTATGTCGCCATTCACAAATCATATAATCTCCCTGTGCCTCCTTGTCCTCTTAGTAAATGCAAACAATAGTAGAATCTATCATCATGTAGAAATGCTGTGAAATTAAGTGCTGAAATGGACCCTACTTTCTTTATTTTAAAATTATTTTGGGTAGGGGAAAGCACATGAATGAGGGAGGGGCAGAGAGAGAGAGAGTGAGAAAGAGAGAGAGAGAATCTTAAGCAGGTTCCACACTTAGCACGGAGCCTGACACAGGGCTCCCAAGACCTTAGGATCATGACTTGAGCCAAAATCAAGAGTCAGACACCCAACCGACTGAGCCACCCAAGCACTTCTGAACCTAACATTCTTACAATAGAGCCCTGCATATAGTAATATTCAATACCTGTAATTGCTTTTTATTACTGTGGAAGTAGGGATTTTTGCAGAGTTGAAGTTAGCGATCTCTTGAAAACAGAATAACAGAATTGAAGAGCTTTCAGTCTGTTCGAGCTATTCCCATATCAGCTCAGCTGTGCCTGAACGCTTATTCTTTTAGTGATCAGTTTTGGCAATGTATCTGTCATCCCTGGCATGCAGCGGAACTTGCACTTGACCCCATTTCATCCATTGTATCCACTCAGTTTGGTCACTGCTGCCTATTGTCCTATACCTTCTACATCCTTGGCCCAGTACAATGACCATTGACATTCCAATCTCTGGTACTGCACCATCTAGAACTGCTCAAGGAAATTACAATATTGTTTTGCTCAACTTGACTTACCACAAGATAAATATGCATTGGTATAGAATAGGAAGGTGATTTTGCTTTTGTTTTTGTTTTTGTAATCAAGGCCAGGTAAAACAACACAAAGTAAAAAACACTGTCTTAATTATTCATTTATGACCTCAAGTTTCAATTAATGGAAGACCTTATTCTATAAACAGTCCAAATAATGACCAAGTATTTACTTATCAAGCTGTCATCATAGCCCCTTACTAAAAACCTATCAATTAAAGCTATTTATCATTTTTCTATGATTGAAAGTCCCTATATACTGTATCCATCTGTATCCCAAATGATTGTTACTCAAATGTAGACTACTCCCCACTGCTTATCAAGCCTAACCAAGGTTGGGGATGATTATAAAGAAGATTTAATTAAATCATTCCATTTTACTAGATGCTAGCATTTTGGGTAAAGGCATTGGGTGTGGTGAAATAGTGCACTTAGGGAGGGCTAAAATAAGACCCAGAGCCTGTCTGTTGATTTCATTTAATTATATTATTCCTTTCATTATGAATATGGGAAATTAGGTGTTAACTGGAGAATCTGAATCATGAAGAATGACCTCTAAATAAAAGAGCTTTTAAAAACTCTAATTTGATGTCTTGGTTGGAAGATGCTAAAAATAAAATAAAAACTAGGCTTGGTCAGGTGAAATATTAAAATATCATCTAGCTAGCAAAGTACTCTTTAAAAACAGCACGCCAATAACACATTAATAAATTCACTTTTTTGTTATTTGTTTCTTCTACAAATAAACAGTTAGCGCAATCTTTTTAAAAAAATTTTTTAATATTTTATTTATTTCTAAGAGAGAGTGAGACAACGTGAGCAGGGGAGGGTCAGAGAGAGAGGGAGACACAGATTCTGAAACAGGCTCCAGGCTCTGAGATAGCTGTCAGCACAGAGCCCGACACGGGGCTCAAACCTATGAACCGTGAGATCATGACCTGAGCTGAAGTCGGACGCTTAACCGACTGAGCCACCCAGGTGCCCTTAATGCAATCTTCTAAAAGCAGTTTTTATTATCAAATGGCCTTGAAACTCCTTTTTTATATATCTCTGCACAGTAGCATACAGAGACCCTGTCCTGGCAACCTTTTTCAACTTATCTTAGACTCAACAAGGAAAGGCTCCCTTAAAAAAATAAGTACAGATTGTGATCCGAAAATGAAATGGTGGCATATTAACTTAGCTTTAAAAAAAAAAGTTACTCATTTGTGTCTTACCTTAATATAGTGACATGCTAACATATTCCTCCTAAGTTATGTGAAGAAGAAATATTAACTTGGTAATTTTTATGTATATCTTCCGTGTATATATGTGGGGCTGTGACTTGCTAAAGAGAGAAAATAATTTTTCTCCTTTATAAACCTGTGTGCAATATTCCATATTGTCAGACATAACTTACATTGTCAGACATTTCAAAGTCATTAAAACCCATTATCTGCTAATAGAGAAAATGACTTTCATTTCTTTGTAGTCATGACTAATTAGGGCTTTGAAGGCTCTTGGTCTGTTTTAACCTAAACTCCAAATCCAGCTGATTTCTTGAGCACTGCATCCAGCACTGAGTACAAATATTCTAGACTTCAAGCTATAGTATGTGTTCTCTGGAAGGCAACAGGAACTAAACAGCTTTACCAGAAAGGATTTCATGCTGGTTCATGATCATCATTTAGAAGAAATTAAGTGAATTGGAAAGACTGAACTTTTCTTCTCCATCGACCATCTCCTGCAATCCCTCACTCCAGTCTTCCATAAAGAAACTTATCCTCGGGGCACTGGGTGGCTCAGGCAGTTAAGCATCCGACTTCGGCTCAGGTCATGATCTCACAGTTTGTGGGTTCGAGCCCCGCATCAGGTTCTGTGCTGGCAGCTCAGAGCCTGAAGCCTGTTTCAGATTCTGTGTGTGTGTATCTCCCCGCCCGCCCCCCCCACCCCCGCTCATGTTCTGTCTCTTTCTGTCTCAAAATAAATAAACTATAAAATAAAAAATTTTTTAAATCTATCCTCAACACCAAGCCTTTACCTGACCACAGTCTCAATGCAACAGTGGTATATGCCACGGTAACTATTTCTGTCAGAATTTATTTAATTATTAACCTCTTCACAGACTAAGAAAAGCCACAAAAACAAATGTCACAGTTCACTATGTCAAGAAAGAGTTTAACATGAATTATGCTTTAAACTCATAGATGAAAGCTTGTTCTGGATGACTTTCTTTACACACAGCTTTTACCCAAAGTTGAACAATTCTAGCATCTAAATGGATACGAGATCTACCTCTGTCATCTTGTCTAGGCTGTTGGCTCAGTCCTAAAATCTACAGAGAAATAAATTGTAAAAGCGACAGATTTATAATTATGGGATGTGAATTTGCCACTTTTGCCTCTGTGGCCTAAAAAATTAACCTGTCTGGGTTCCAGATTTTTTATTTCCACCCCTGCCGCATCTAAGTGAGGCTGGACTAGATGCATGACGGCCACAACTCTTAGCATCTAACACTCTTTGCATTATCTTTTCTTCCGCTGTACCAGCTGTATCTTTAAGTACTTTTGTGCTTAAAGGCTTGTGATTATTAATAATAAATATCTACTATTTCACTAATCAATAGTTGATACAAGTCTTGTTACCTAACTAATCAAGTTTTCCCATGAGGACGAAATAACCATTGTTGCCGCCAATCATCAGTATACTTTTAATCAAAAGCAAAGTCTTGGTATTTGAAGTAGTATGAGCTGCATTAGCACTAAGGAGTTTAGAAATCTCCTTCCAACTCTGAGCTGGGAGCTGTCTCAGCAGATGACCTCTCAGGTTCTAACTCAAATGTTTCAAACATTCACAGCCAACTTGACAAAGCAACATTATGGGTACAATGTATAATTCTGCTATATCAATGTTATAAGTGAAATATACCTGGGCATGCCATCAGTTACATAAATTACAAGGGTCACACACAGATTTTTCAACTATTTCTTCCCTTTTACTGGTTCACTGCAGTATTGCTCTAGCGAATTTCAGAAGGAACACCCTACAATCCACACTAAAAGATAATGCGCCCTTCTACTGGGCACACGTATCAGGAATCAATCACATTTATGGAGCATGTTGAAGACCACATCAAGTTGTAAGAGCACAACGTACGTCTTCCTACAAACTATTTGGACAGACCAGATAGAGCCACATTGTAAAAAATCTAATAATAGAGGAAAACAAATTGTCAGAGCCCATTCATTAAAACAGTGATTGCTTTGGGCTAAGAAGAGTCAGAGCTTGCTTGAGCCACCAGAGAAGTTTTCATGCACAAGGCAGAATCCGATCACCAAGGACTAACTTAGAATTCTTACAACTCAGATAGGCTGAGAGAAGGAGCCCACTCGCCCAGATCCTGTGTCTGTTTTTTAGAGGGCAGGATCAAACATAATGGCAGGGACAGAAAACATTTTTTTTTCTTAATTGAACTAGCATATTCAGGAGGCCACACAAGGCGACAACCTTTGTAGCTCAAATTAGATACAAAAGTCTGCTGCACAGAGGAAAATGTTTGCACAGATTATTGGTTTGAAAAAAAAGATGAGCTGTTCCCTTTTACATTTATTAAGAAGGTAGCAGAAAGCGGGAATGAATAGGCACATAAAGAAAATAGTCTGTGAGTCCAACGATTTTTATCACAGAGTCCAGCAGCAGGGCAGTTTCCTGAGAGTGTCCTAGAAGAATCATGGAAGGAAATTTATATGAAAATACTGGTGTATTTCCCAGATGTTTCCATGTCTAGACAGTTACTGAACAGAGATGAATATCTTTAGTCTTACTTCATGTACCAAAAATCTCCTCCTTTTAAAATGTCTGCCTAGATGTCCGGAGCGGGCGTGCCTTAAGAGTGATATTCAAAGTATGACTCAAACAATAGGAAGCTAAAATGAATTCATCTATTTTGTGTGTTTTGTTTCTATAAGGACAGCTGATAATCTCTTTGGTATCAAGGCTTCTCAAAAAGGAAAAATGGAAAAAAGGAAGAAAATGAAAATAGTTGAACCGCACTTGTTGCCTGAACAGAAAGCCTATCGTTAAATGCTGTTTTTCAAATCCAACTTTGTCTGGATTTTTCTGTGGCATTAGAAGAGCAATATTTCCTGTTCCCTAGCTCTCATTCAGAGCGCAGTTGAATTCCAAGATGGGAAGAGACCAAGCAGTCAACTAGTCAACTGCAGAAGCCATGATGGAGCGCGTTGAGTGTTCTTCAGTGAGCAAATAACCTAACCCAGAAACTAACAGACCCTCTGTAGCCATTTTGAAAATGTTAAGACTGTCACAACCCGGTCAGAGAAGGAACATGTTAAGTTCAGAGATATCGACCTGTGTCTGCTAGTGAGAAATCATTGTCACCTTCTCAGGGTGGCATAGGATGTCCATGGTCATTTATCAATGTAACCACTTTGGTTCACTGTAGCTAAAAAATAAATAAATAAATCATGGAAAAGTTATTTCTGAGGAAGGGCAGAGTTGAATTAATTGGTGGGAAATGTAAGCCTGAGGAAAGAACACTATCACTATTGCATCCTTGACAATCCAGCAGACAATTCTGGTTACCTTTGCATTTAGATTTTTTAAATGTTTTTTAATTTATTTCTGAAAGAGAGAGAGAGACAGCATGACCAGGAAAGGGTCAGAGAGAGAGGGAGACACAGAATCAGAAACAGGCTCCAGGCTCTGAGCTGTCAGCACAGAGCCCGACGCGGGGTTCGAACCCACGAACTGTGAGTTCATGACCTGAGCTGAAGTTGGACGCTCAACCGACTGAACCCCCCAAGCGCCCCTGCATTTAGATTTTCATTCAGGGGTTATAACGAGCTATTTCTTTGTGCATTTGGCTTGTGGAGGTGTCTCACATCTATTTAATGACCCTACCCGGAGGTGTTCACATCTTGAACACATCTACATCTTAAAAACATCTTCCCTACATGTAGCCTATGACTTTATTCTTAAAAATGTGTGTTTAGAGGCACCTGGGTGGTTCAGTCGGTTAAGCATCTGAGTCTTGGTTTTGGCTCAGGTCATGATCTCACAGTTCATGGGTTCGAGCCCTGTGCTGGGCTTTGCACTGACATAATGGAGCCTGCTTGGGATTCTCTCTCTCTCTGTCTCTCTCTCTCTGTCTCTCTCTCTCCCTCTTTCTCTCTCTCTCTCTCTCTTTCTCTCTCAGCCCCCCATACATAAATAAACATTTAAAAAATATATATCTGCATTTAACATAGGCATCTTAATTAATGTTAGCACTCTACAAAATGGCTTCTTTCTGTCTCAGATGCTAAGTGGAGCCAGATTCCAAGCTCCAAATTTCAAGTCAAAACTCTTGGGTAAATCTAAGTCGAGTGAAGAGAAAAGACAATCAATCAATGGTTTCCCATTTATTTAGTTGAGCAGCATTTTTAAAAAATTTCAGAGTTGATGCTTTCATAGAAGTAATCAACATGAATAAATATACACAAAGAAAAAGTGTCAATATGATCATTCTAAACTTTAAAATACTGCCTTCTAGGACTATAGCATTCTATGGGAATTTTTATGGTATGTTAGGGCATAGTATCTCCAAGCTCTCTTCTTGACCTAAGAGTCTTTGAATTTGTGACCTCTGGACTAGAGCAATGTTTCTCAAATTCAGCACTATGACCATTTTGTTGGATGATTTTTTTATTTACCAGCATTTCTGGCATTTGCCTGCTAGATACCAGTAATTACTAGCTGCCACCCCACTCAGGGTGGGGGGAAGGGGACAATCAAAAATGTCTCCACATATTGCCAAATGTCCCCTGAAGGGCAAAAATCACCCACCAGCTGAGAAACATTGAACTAGAGAAAGGATTTTAAAATACACTTTTTAAATGATAATGTCCACCGCCTCCCCCCATACCCCAGTTATGGTTCAGTAAAGATTATAAGCATGCCCTCCCAAATTGGTACCAAAATGTGCTTGGCTACCAGAAGGTATCTAATAAAGCATCAACAGAATGAAGAACAATTAAGCTTCCTTTTTCATTTATTCATATACATTCTGAATATTTGATCATATTGTCATGCTTTCTAATGTTTCTTTGGATATTTGCTACCTTTGTTAACTTTTTCATATACAGCTTTTTAAAGAACAAAAACCACATAAACCGATCAGGCATTATCAGTTTGTTCTGAATCACGCTGAAGGGTTCACTGTGAAAGGTTGATTTAGAACCTGTGAATTGTATTTTGTTTTGTGAGCAAGTGTATATATATACATACACACACACATACGCTTCTCTTTATCCATTTTAAGATAGGCAATTCAGTTGTTCAAATTATGTAACAGCCATTACCTCCACGTCCAACAACAATCAAACACCTCTGAGAAATAGATCTGCGTTGGTTTGTAGAGTTTTCAGCAGGGCCAGCCACCATCTTTTGTAGGTAACTGTTCTGACAGGCAAGGTTGACCACACTCTAAACCCCTGGAACTGAGCTAATGTTGCGCTCTGTCAATTAATAAAAATGTCTGTGTGTGGTCAAGACAGTGATGACTCCTGTTGAAATTAATGCTGACTTGAGTAATCGGCACGGACTGCAAGTAGGGATTTTCAACCATCTGGCTTCCTATTGTTTATCCAGGAGAGAAGGGAGGAGCGAGCTGGGTGGGGGATCCTACGTGGCCCACTGCTTCCCTCCCCACTGTCCAAAAGGGCAGTTCTTCAGGATTTAGACTACCCACTCATGACATCCCTTCTGCCATTTCTCAGCTCAAAATCACCCCCAAAACACTTCATATGACTTCATTTTCTGATTATATGATATTAAAACATTCTTAAGTAGCAATGTTATATAAAAATGCAACCACAGGGGCGCCTGGGTGGCTCAGTGTGAAGCATCCAACTCTTGGTTTCGGCTCAGGCTGTGAACTCTCAGTCGTGAGATGGAGGCCTGCTTTGGGGTCTGTGCTGACGGTGCGGAGCCTGCTTGAGATTCTCTCTCCCTCTCTGTTTGCCCTTCCCCACGCTCACTCTTTCTCTTTCAAAATCAATAAACAAATATTTAACAAGAAAATACAACCACAGTTCTTTATTTTGATCCCTACATATTAAAATTTTGTGAGAGCACAGAAGACAACATGTATAAAAATGGGGTAATGACATCACTCCAGAAATTCTTTAAACAATTAAGTAAATGAAAATTGTTTTATTACAGATAGATATTTTATCCCCAGCACGTGGATGAAATTAAACAGTCGGTATTTGCCGAATGGCAAACTCACTGGCTTGTTGTTGTTGATTTTTCCCCCTGGTTCTGCCACAAAGGCTCCAAGACTTCTTTTTCACCTTCGCCAGGAGAATTCCCTGTACTTCTGTTGTGATTTGGATTCTGTTTTCTTAATCCTGTGACTTTCTCTCTCTAGGATTACTTTTCAGTTTAGGGAAGGACATTTACAGAGTTCCCTGAGAAATGGTACTTGGCAGGTCAATTTTTTGAGAACTTGCACGTCTGAAAATGTCTTTATTATACTCATTCTTGATTTATGGTTGGCTAGGTATAAAATTCTAATTCCCTCAGCATTTTAGAGGTTTTGTTTCATTGTCTTCTAGCTCACCACACCGCTGTTGAGAAATCCAGTGCCATTCTGGTAGTTCATTCTTTTTACGTGATCTGTTTTTTTACCGGTGGAAACTTTTAGATGTGTCAGACTATGTCTTCGCTTATTCTTAAAGTGACCTCCCATTTTTACACACCATTAGTCATACGCAAACTAACAACAACTTCTGATTCCTATTTGCAAAGTGTATAATAGAACATAATGAAGGTTGCTTTGAAACAGTAAGTTGTAAATTTTTTGTGCCATAACGGAAGTCGTTTTTTGTTTTTAGTTGGATAAAAAAGTATTATCAAAATTTGTGGCCTATCTCCATCAACTAAAAGAAGTTCTAGGGAGCTTCTAAGTCCAAATCTAATATCTTCTCTTAGCTCGTGTCCCCTTGGACCATCCCTTAGCTTTAGATTTACCCCTCTAGCAGTCCCAGAATTTTCTCCTCTTTCATTCCTCTAGTATGTGACTCCTCCCCTTGCCTGCTACGTTTTCTTGCTCTTCTCTTCTTGACCCCGGTTCCTAAATGTGGATATGCCTTTGCTTTCTTTGCTGGATGTTTTCCTATATTCTGTGATACTCATATTCTAAGAGGCCCCGTTTAGTTTTAGGACATTAAATGTCACCATTAGGAGAGTTATTTTCAAAATACATATTTGGACATGTGTTTTATACATAGTCTCGTATTTCCACCAGCATCACCTTTAGTGCAGTATATGAAAGAGAAAGCAGAACCAAAATCTTAGAGGAGGTGTTGACATACTTCCTCTGCAATGGGCCAGAGGGTAAATATTTTAGACTTTGCCTTTGCAGGATACACACTCTCTGTAGTAAGTGCTCACTTCTGCTACTGTCGTGTGATTGCAGCCATAGACAATATCTAACCAGACGAGCGTGGCTGTGATCCAAGCACACCTTATTTACAAAACAAGCGGCGAGTCTTATTTCACCCATTGGCTGCAGTTTGCCAATGCCTGGTCTAGAGACTTTATGTGTGTCAGAATATTTCATGGTCGTTTATTACAATAATATGACAAGGTCGTTTGACCTTAGGAGGATCGTTCAATGTCTTCGGGCCTCAGTAACACACAACTGCACTAGAAATTATTTCCTTTGACTAGTATTTTCTTCCTCTCACCCACAACATTATGGACCTACAGAGCTCCTATTCATTCTTTTACACCCAGCTCAAATGTCACCTCTTCCGTGAAGCCTTTCTCCATTTTGGCATACAAGATGATGTGTTAAGCACCAAGTACTTGATACCTATCCTAAATCACAATGAGCCACCCCTTCTTTTATTCTCAGGGAATACATTTTTATGAGTCAATTAAAACACTCCTGTCATTGCACTTTATGTGTATCTCTTCATCCCTTGAATTTAAGCTCAGCGTTTGAAGTCTCGGTGTCTGCTGAAGTACCTGCCATATAATTTATGCTCCACAGCTGCTTGTTAAACATTTGTGCAACACAATGGCCGACCTGTTCCATAAGTTCTTTCAGCTAAAAAATATAATTATACGTGTTTTAAACCAAAGCCATTCTCTTTTCTTCCCAAATCTTCTGCTTTTATTGTTAATGACACCTTCGATCTTAGTTACCGAGGGCTCAAAATTAGATCTTTCTGCATTTTGGTTAGGATACGAGAATTTGAATGAGCTGTGACCTAAAGTCCAGCCCTGCCGCTGACTCAGTGCGGGATCTTGGGCACATTTTAAATTTCTCCAGGCCTCAGTTTCCTCATATGCAAGAAGGGTACTCAAATAATGTGCAGTCCAAGGTTACTGCGGACAATCAATGCACCTTGTGTTTTGAATATGTAGCTACTTCTCGAAAACGGTGCCTGCAACTTTTGTTGCACTCATTCCAACATTTCCAGTAGCATGGTTTCAACAAATTTTTTTTAACACAACGTGCTTGCTTTCCCTTTAACTGTGATTGGGTTGTGACTCGAGATACCTAATGCCTTTATTCTAACACATGGCATGCCTGGAAAATGCAATAAGAGCGAATTCCTTTTGGAGACATATGGTCTCTATCTAATATTCAAGTAACGTATGTTACATTAAACTGTACAGCCTAAGATTAGTTTACAATTATGGGATAATATTTGATTGGATATAATGCTCTTTTAAAACTTTGTGTTCTGTCCATAAAAGGAAAATATTTATTCTGTTTATATTTTCAAGCGTGTTGAAAAAACCCAGTATCTTCTGGCCTACTGTGTTGTAGATGCATCTAAACATTTTGTGTAGCCTTGACGTTCAGTAACTCAGTGAATGACATTATTTAAGCATTTTTTTAAAGTGAGGATTATTTTCATTTATAATTAGAAATACACAGATAGCTGTTAAGTTAGTGTCTGTGCCTTCTCGATCATCCTACAAAACACAAATTCATATTCATATTCCAAGCTGTGCTTCTAAAAGTTATTTGGGTCCTAGATCTACATTTTCCTGGGAAATCTCTTCAATTCTTTTCTGGAATAATATTTTCATTGCCAGCATTATTTAACTTTTTTATAAACCAGGTTTATTTAAAAAAATAGATGATCATCTCTATGTATGAAATAAGATTATTTGATTAGTGTTTATATTCTCACATAACCTAGTAGAGTTCTACCCATTATACACACATTTTATTCTTTTTCATTATTTAGAATTAATGTACATTAAATTATAATTAACAAAGCTGAACAAATTTACATGAACCTGTTCCACAAATTAACTGAACACATGTTTCTTGATTTCAAGTTATAAACATGCTGGGTTTTTTTGAGGAAAAAAATCAATGAATGAAATATACAAGTTATTATATATGTATGTGTATATACATGTATGTGTTTATATGAATACATGTATGATATGTATACTTAAAATATACATATACTTAAAACATATGATTTAGGCAGCATATGCTGCCTTACAAACTCCGTATTTCTATCTCTGATATCTGTATAGTAATTGAGGCTGCAGTATAAATACCATGCCTCACAACTCACCTTTGCAAAGGTATTACCTCTGATTGAAACATTATGGCTACAATTTTTTTTCAACTCTTTAAGAACTAAGCTACGAAGACCGTGTAAAACAATTTCAAATGGAAATACACAAACAAATAGTAAGTTTCACGGGAAATTTATCAGAGTTAACACGGTAATAAACGTGGTAAAAAAAAAAAAAAAAAAAGGATCTCAAACATAGCAACCAGCCAAACAATGAAATCTGTATGAACCAACCTTTGTCCACTAGCTCCACCCTGTGGCATCATGAGGATTTACAGTTTATACTCAAAGGGAAGAGAAATCTTACCAAATATCTAAAAATACTGATTTATGATGAAGTGAATGTCTCAAGGCAAAAAAAAAAAAAAAAATAGCAATAATAACTTAAAGTGGTAATAAACACTCACCTTTTTATGAATAGTAGAAGCTCATCCCTTTATCTCATTCTGAATTTAAGAGGTTATAAGAATATAGTGTTATTTCCCTGGATAAACAGATGTTACGGTCAACTAACTTCGGATTTCCAACCCAAAGTCTTGCCGGATGCTTTGCAATATTATTTTACAGTTTATAATGCTGGATTACAGTTCATGATGTGTTTTTTTAATTATTTTCTCTAACATCCATTTTGTGCAACAGTCTTATATCTCCACGCAAATCACACCAGTTCAAATAGAGGAAGATAGAAAAACATATGGTCATCCATTTATAAATCAAAAAAAGCCTTTAAACATTAAACAAATTACCTCTTCAACTTAACTTTCTGATTTCCTCCTACACTTTTGGCTTATTTTGACCATGACATTGAAGCAGTGTCTGTGGGTAGAGACCAACTCATTCCTATGGGAAGAGGTGAATCTCAAAGATGTGCAACTAATACATTCATATGTGTGCAATTCCTAAGTACCTCTTATACCCGGATGGTAATTTCTCAATAACAAAATCATCACGCCTGTCATTTATTGAGAACTTACTCCACGTCAGTCCTACATCAACTTTATGTACACTAGCATTTTTTAATTTTAAAACAACCCCGTAAGATATCATTATTATTAGGGTTATTATTATACATTGGGAAACCAAGAAGTGGAGGAATTAAAGTAATCCACCCAAGATCACACACCTAGAAACTTTTTTTAATTATTATTTATTTTGAGAGAGACAGAAACACTGTGAGCAAGGGAGGGGCAGAGAGAGAGAGAGGGAGAGAGAGAGAATCCCAAATAGGCTCTGCACAGGCCACACAGAGCCTGATGTGGGGTTTGAACGCATGAAACCATAAGATAATGGCCTGAACCGAAACCAAGAGTCTGACGCTAAACCGACTGAGCCACCCAGATGTCCCTAGAAATGATTTTAAATCATGTCAGTCTAGCTTTGGAGAACGCCTGAGGATAGATTTCCCTACAAAAGCATATTTAAGGTTTATATTGAGAGATATAGTATGCTTTGCTCAAAATTACTAAAAATATATAATGTATAGATTCAATTTCAATCTAATTCAAACTGAAAGACAAGATTCTAAATACCTACTTCACGCCGTGTTCTAGGTCAAACTCTGGATATGTGAAGATGAGCTTCTCACACTCCAGAGCCCAGTTTTCTAACTAGCTGATGGCACTAACTACAGAATCTAGCCCAAACAATTGCACGGAAACAGTTTTTGATTATGGCTTGTACCATTCACTTGATAATAATAGCAATCCTGCGGTGCCTGGGTAGCTCAGTCACTTGAGCGTCTGACTCTTGATTTCTGCTCAGGTCATGATCCGGAGTCACGGGAACAGGACCCCTGTGTCGGGCGCCATGATTAGTGTGAAAGCTGCTTAAGATTCTCTCTCTCTCTCTCTCTCTCTCTGCCCCTCTTCCCTGACTGAGTGCTCTCTCTAATAATAATTATAATAATAATAGCAATCTTGCATTAAGCACTTACTATAGGTCAGTTGGCTTTCCTCTATTATCTTATTTAATCATCCCAACAATACTGTCAAATTGGCATCATCATTTCCCCTTTACAGGTGAAGCAAGTGGGACAGTCAGAGGCTAATTACCAAATCCCAGATCCCAAATTGGGTGCTGGGGAAGCAGGCTTTCATACCCATTTCTTTGGTTCTCACTTAGCTTCAGTTCTGAGACTTACACTTTTTCCATTATACAGAACGACCCATGTATAAAATTAATTTTCCTTCATGTGTTGAATCTCATCTCCCCAGGTATATAGCAAACAGTAGGTCATTCCAATATAATGCATCG
Organism: Hyaena hyaena; assembly: GCF_003009895.1. NCBI lineage: Eukaryota > Metazoa > Chordata > Mammalia > Carnivora > Hyaenidae > Hyaena > Hyaena hyaena. The sequence goes on along the minus strand of NW_024080643.1, from coordinate 6,273,290 downwards.
TCACTGGGCGGGCTGGGTTTTGTAGCCATCATGGCTAACTTTTCTAAAATACATTTGGGGGGACACCCTTTCCATTACTCAAATCTCAACGCAGGGTTGTTACTTTTTCTGTAAACGAGTCGTTATCTGGCTGATGATTTTTGTGAGCAGTCAGTAATAATTTCTCCGGAATTACACAATTTCTTCTGAGTTTTCCATCAGAAATCTCTCTCCAGTGTTCTACATCATCAAATGACGAACAAAAGTAATATTCCCAGAATTCACTTGGGCTGTAAATCATATAATTAGTAGCTCATTAAATTGGGCGAGAGCACATGCACTCACACACACTCCTGTGCAGGCTTACCAGCCTTCCGGGGGGCTTTTTTTTTTTTCTTTTAAGAAATCTTTGCATATCTTTCTTTGAAAAGAGTTCTGGATATTTCTTGCAAAGGCTTTCGTCTTTCTACCTCGAAGTAAAGTATCTGTTGACTCACACACAGGCTTCCAGGAGGTCAGGAGCTTAATTACCATCCATTATTCTCTTTCAATATCTTCCCTCCTGCCCAAATTAGCTCCACAACTTCCAGACATTCCTACTTTCATACGATTTTTCATTTCTCTGATGTCATCATTTTATCACCAAGTTTTTGATCTTTACAGTTCATCTACGTTTTATATTTTTAGAGAAGCACTTCATTGTAGAAGTGCCTGATTTTTTTCCAGCTTAAAATTTAACTCTTGCTTTACCTTACTATTTTATCTCACAAAGTATTTGGTTTCTTTTTGAAACATTAGTCCTTGAAACTAATTTGAAAATATCTGTTCTCTCCCATCCATCTGTGTATGTTGCACAAATGTGAATACAGTGCCAGCTTTTACCTCTCTTTTAGGGCAATGATAAATCTAGTTTTAGAAGATGCTGTATGAATATCAAAGAGATGTCATTAAGCACCCTTCCCACACATTTACACTGACTCCTGTCTGGAAAGATGCATCTTAAACCAGTTTTAAAGCCATCTAACAATAGAAATAGGCATTCCTTTTAATTCAATGATTCTCCAGGCCCGTATCCCCAACCCATCTCAGGCTTCATTTACTAGGAATGTTATCTTATCTGAGAATTACACTTAAATGAGGTTGAGATGATCTTTCTTAAACAAACTTCGTTGGCTAATACTTAATACATTATATGGTATTCAAGCATTAACTCACTGTTCCTCCACCGTGTGTTTGGAAAGTATTTGCCCTGACACATTAAGCAGCATTGCGTTTCTTTTTAAGGAGGATTCAGCATCCCCTCCTTCTGAATTCTAGAGGTAATAGGTGGTTAATATTTCGAGACAATGAGTTCCCATAGAGGGCCATAAAAGTGTTAAGAATAGGGAGCTATTAGAAATACACATATGTATGTCAATTGCAAAAGAACAGATGATAATAAAACTTATTAAAAGGTATATATTTCAGGGGGTGTCTGGATGGCTCAGTCTGTTAAGCGTCCAACTTCGGCTCAGGTCATGAGCCCACGGTTGGTGGGTTCGAGCCCCGCGTCAGGCTCTGTGCTGACAGCCAGCCCAGAACCTGGAGCCTGTTTAAGATTCTGTGTCTCCCTCTCTCTCTGACCCTCCCCTGCTCACGCTCTCTCTCTCTCTTTCTCTCTCTCTCTCAGAAATAAATAAAACGTTAAAAAAATTTTTTAAAGGTATATATTTCAAATAGGAGACTGCAGTAATTGACTAAATATTGAGGACATCAGAAAAGTAAGGTTTGTTGGAAGCCCCTCTCCCATATTCCTAAGTAATTGTTATAATGTTTTATAAGGAAATCTTGCTAAGCTACAGAAAGTGGATTATACTGCATTTCAAATTTTAATATTGAATTGCTAAAGCATTTGAGCCTTAAGGATAATCTATCGCAAAGGTAATCAGGGCCCTTTTCATGATGATAATTTTTTTAATCAGAATTCACCAAATTCTGTAGAGATACAGATATTGATCTAGAGTCTGTATACTTTTCTCTCATTACCTGCTGGCCATGTTGTGTGTCTCACACACAACCCAGGTGTGGTCCCGTCTCCAGGCTTCAGGCCACACTACTACTGCTTCCGGCTTCTCTCATGTTCTCTCTGGACAAAGAGTAGAGCAGAGGCTCACCAAGGTGCTTCCCAGAACGGGCTGAGGCACTCAAACTTCAGGGAGCAAATAACCGTCCACCAGCCTTCCTCCTTTTAGGGAGCGTGGATCTTTCTTCGAACTTCAGCATGTCGCCTGCATCACAAGTCACACGCAGTCAAGGAAACTGACGAAACGACAGTCTGCAATAAAACGTCTTCTAACTCTTCTGACTTCCCCTAACAGGCCTGGTCACAGCCAGGCAGGGACCCTGACACGTAGCCGATGTCTACAGCCCGCTTTAATCTGCCCGCCCCCCCCACCCCGCCTTCTCAGCCTTCTGCCCACCCCACCCCCTTTTTAATATCAAACGTACTTTCCCTTTCACCTGCCCTGTGTTCCCTAACAGGCACACGGAGGCTCACTCCTAACCCGTAAGAGCCCACTGAACACACCAGTTCTCTTCTATCCACCTAAGGAAGGCCTTTTGAAATGACTCAGAACAGCATCTCAACCAGGAATGAATAGTCCACCATGCCAGAACGTATTATCTCTTTGACATCATAGAGATTTATTTCCTTCTCAACTTTATTTCATTCGTCAGTCTATAATAGTACAGTGAAACTAAATCTACACTCTGGATCAGTCTGATTTTCTCACGTTGTAAATTTTATCAATGTCAAAGATGTATTCTTACCCTCCCCTAATTTTTGTAAATTGGAATTAATTTGGACAAAAAAGAAAATAGTTAAAATGATTGAGGAATTAAATAAAACCAACACATTACTATCTAGAGATAACAGTTAAATTTTAGAACTATAATTTCATGAATTTCTCTCTATATTTATTTATACCCGCTATGGGCACCTGCTGATGTATTTGTTAACTATTAAATTAACAAATTTAATAAAAATCTATAAAGCTATCTATATTTAGTATAGTTCAAATTAAAGTATCTATTTAATAAACTTTATAAAAATTAAAATTAATAAAGTTTTACAACTATTGAAATGAATAATTATGCATGACAAAATAAGTTAAACAAAAAAGTAAAAACAGGATTATATAAAACTAAATTTGATAACATATCAGTTACCTATACATTGAACATAAATACATATATGTCTACATATTTTGGTTGTATATATGAATATGTATTACATATATATATATAGTATACAAGTTTTAGAAGTTTTTTACATAGCATATCATGAGTATTTTCCTGATTCATCAATTAGGGAAAAAATTGTTCTTAATGGTTGCAATAATACTCTTAGAATACTATGAGTAACTTGTCCATTCCTTTGAAAATACATGTAGACTTCCAAATGGTTGTACGACTTCTCATGCTTGGATCAAGACCATATCTGATCGTGACCTTGGATTCTGAGATGTGGAATTGTTGGGCTGAAAATTAAAAACATTAAAATGCTTTTGGAACATACTTCAAATACGTTTCCAAAAAAAGTTTTACCAAATTATCAACCACAGCAATTCCAATCCTTTTGATCATAAATTTGTCATATTTTCATTGTTTCTTATTTTATAGTTAATAGTTATAGTTAATAGTTTCCCATTTTGATTTTATATTGATTTGTCATTGGTATAAAATTCATTAATCAATCTTGGTTTTCATTATAGCTTTGTGTTTGTTTCTTTACAAAAATACCATGTACTACAGTAATTAATACTGTATCTTGCATTTATGGAGTAAATTGTTTTCTTAGCTTTCATCATTTCAATCTGTTGACTTCAGTCTGTTAAATGTAACATATTGATATTTTTCTCTGTGACTACAATTCTTTTCCATATGTTGATAATTTAGTGTTTTACTTTATGTTTTTGTCTATGATGTAAGATGAGAACAAAAAATCAAGTTTCTATGAATAATTAGATACTCTTCCAAATACAAGTCATCAAACTATCCATTCCGTTAGATTTGGTATGTTTTCCCAATCACCCACATGCATACACAACACACACAGAGAGAGTGAGCAAGAGACTCGAGCTTCTATTCTTCTTTTTTTTATTTATTTATTTTTTATTTTTTTTAATGCTTTTTATTTATTTCTAGGAGAGAGAGAGACAGCGTGAGCAGGGGAGGGTCAGAGAGAGAGGGAGTCACAGACTGAAACAGGATCCAGGCTCTGAGCTCGCAGTCAGCAAAGAGCCCGACGCGGGACTCGAACCCACGAACCGCGAGATCATGACCTGAGCGAAAGTTGGACGCTTAACCGACTAAGCCACCCAGGCGCCCCGTTCGAGCTTCTATTCTTCCATCTGTTGAAGGTAGCAACAGACCACTGTTGAAATTTCAATACATTTTATATCCAATATGGCTGAACTACTCACATTCTTACTCTTCTATATTCTCCTCATTTATTCTTGTTTTTTCTAGATGATATTTCATAATTTTTTATTAAGCCCTCACCCTCAGTATCCTTACAAAACTTATTTCCTTTATCCTGTGGCTAATAATCTTATTAAAACTTTAATTTGGGGAGAATTAACATCTTAAACATAATTCATGTACTCATTCAAGATCATGGCATGTTTCTATATGCCTTAAAATTTGCTTTTAGGTTTCTTAGAAAATTTTCTGATTTTCTTCATGTATGTTTAATACAATCCTCTTTAGGGAGATTCTTAGTAAAAATAGTTTCTGTTTGTTCTAGTTGTTATTTGCTATCATCATCTCCTTTCATCTCGACACTGTAAAACTTATTATGCATGATATATAAAGATGTTTTAGTTGTATGCTCGTATCCATGCACTTTAATGAATTAAACTTAAAAATTAAATATTAGAGTTAAATTAAAGTTAAATATTTAATATAAATGTTTAATATAAAACTTTAACTATTAAAATTAATATTTAACTTTAGGTTCTTATCTGATTAACCTCTTATAGCTATTAAGCATACAATCATGCAATTTCAACTAATGTCAAAGTTGTCTACATTTTAATAGTTATTTCCCCTTTTTCTATTTCGATTCCTATCTATTACACTGACCAAAATGCCCAGAGTAATGTTGATTTGCTGTGTGGTATGTTTGCAAATATTAATGTTTTACAGAATTCATAGAAATGCTGATTGTATCTCACTGTTACATTTGCCTTGCTGTTTTGTTTTTGGTTTTGGTTTTGGTTTTGGTTTTGTTTTGAGATAGATGTAAAGTTGAAGCAGTTTCTTCTTTGTCCTATTTTCTGGTATGTATCTATCTTAAAATCAGTAACAGGAATTTTGTGCCATCTTCATCCTACAGTACAGCCTATTTGGTCTTCTAATTTATGAACATATTGAGCTTGCTGATATTTCATTTAGGTTATTTTTTTATTTTTTTTTAATGTTTATTTATTTTTGAGAGAAAGAGCGTGCACAAGAGGGGGAGGGGCAGAGAGAGAGGGAGACACAGAATCTGAAGCAGGCTCCAAGCTTCAGGCTGTCAGCACAGAGCCCGATGCCAGGCATAAACTCACATACTACAAGATCATGACCTGATCCAAAGTCAGACTCTCAACTGACTGAGCCACCCAGGCGCCCCAATTTAGGTTATTTTTTAATCTTTTACAGAGAGGCAATATAATGGAGTGGTTTACACCTGCAGCTTTGTACTCAAAAGATGTAGATCCAGTTCTGCCACTTACTAGCTAGATGACCATGAGGCAAGCTATTTAAACCATATGACCCTTCTTTGTCTCTTCATCTGCAAAATGAGAAAATTTATCTAGTACATCGGATTTGTTAATTCAGTGCCTGAATAATCCAAAAGTGAATTAAATATTGTCAGTGATTGAAGTATAACATTTGGTGAAAAGAAAGATTTATCCATATCTTTGTTTTAAAAGAAAAATCTTCATGTGAACTCCTTTCTTCTAGTGTATACTTATAAATAATTCAGATAATTTTATTTGAGTTCTTAAAATTTTTCATTATTTGCTCTCAAGAATAATCTTTTCTTTAAAATTATTGGGATCCCATAACTTGGCTATGATCTGCTTCTTAATGTTTGGGAAATATATTTCTAGAGCTGGAAGCTGGGAACTTATTACAGGTATAAATATTTGAAAACTTTCTTTAGTTTGCATTGATTTTTTTAAAATGCCATTTCAACAAAATCTTCATTTTTTAGCCAATAAGAATATGTGCATTTACAAAATTATTTTTAGCTAGGGAATTATCTCAACTTGCCATTAAACTGCATTTTTCTGCAATGTATTTTCCAATAGACTTTCTTTGGGGAGTCCTTTCTTTATAAAAAGAAAGCTACTCTTTCATTCACTAACATTTTATTATGATTTTCTCTCTTCTAACTTCTTATTGTTGTATCCATTATCAACTTGATTCTGATTTTCTTGCTTTTCTTTCAGCGCTTTTTATCTGACTTCAGAGTGAATTTTCAAGACTTTTTTTTTTCATGTTTAAAGTAAGACATGTAATAATATAAGTTTTCCTGAGTGCAGCTTTTCTAATTTCCATGCTTTTCTATAAGTAGCCATTTTTTTACCATTTTAATAGTTCACAATTTTTTTATTTCCTTTTTTTACCCAAAAGATGTTTAAGCATTGTTTTTTTTGTTTGTTTCTTTTGAATTTTCAAATAGTTAAGTATAAATTTTTCTTATATATTTTTATGAATTATCCATTCATAATTGTGGCCAGAAAATAAAACTATATATTTTTGTGTTACTGATTTATTTTCAGCTTTTGGATCCTAATGTGTGATCAGTACGTAAAAATGTCTTAAGGTGTCTTGAAATGACTGTATGAAATGAACACAAAGTTTACTAATTTACACCAAGCACATCTTTGGTGTTTTTATATATGACCTTTTGAAGACCAAGTAGAAATCAGTGTTTCCTTTGAATTTTTTATCTTGGCTGTTTCTACTGATTTCCCCAGCTTTGTTGAGGTATAATGGACATTTAACATTGTGCAGCTTTAAGGTGTACAATGTGTTGATTTGATCCATTTATATTTTGCAAATGATTGGTACTTCCGTTGGCTATTACATCATACCACATAATATTATTGTGGTGTGTGTGTGTGTGTGTGTGTGATGAGAACATTTAAGATTTACTCTCTTAACAACATTCAACTGTATATTGCAGTAACGCTAGCTATAATCATCATGCTGTAATTAGATTCCCACACTTATTCATCTTATAACTTTGTACTCTTTGACTAATATCTCTCCACTTCTCCCATCCCTGTTCCCTGGCAACTATCAATCTACTCTCTGTTTCTATAAGTTAGACTTCTTTTAGATCCCACGTAGAAGTGATATAAACAGTACTTATCATTTGCTGTCTGACTTATTTCACCTAGCATAATGCCCTCGGGTTTCATCCAACTTGGTAAGATGTCCTTCTTTCTCCTGGGTAAATAATATTGCTAATGATATATGTCACATCTTTCTCTATTTGTCGGTTGACAGACACTTAGCTTAAATCCATATCTGAGCCGTTGTGAGTGATGTTGTAATGAATATGGGAGGGCAGATATCTTTTCCAGACCCTGTTTTTATTTCCTTTGGATGTACACTCAGAAGTGGAATAGCTGGAATTATCTCTTTTTAACTTTTTTGAGAAATACCCATAGTATTTCCCACTGTGGCTCTGACACTTGACATTCCCACCAGAAGTGTACACGAGTTTCTTCTTCTCTCCACATCCTCACCAGCAATTGTTGCCACTTAACTTTTCTAGAATCATCATTCTAAGAAGTGTGAGGAGACACATGTTTGCATTTTGATACTCATTTCCCTGATGATTACGGATGTCAAGTATCTTTACATGTACTTGTTGTCCATTTGGAAACTCTGTTCAGTTCCTCTGCCCATTTTCTAATCAGGTTATTTGAGTTGTATGAGTTCTTCATATATTTGGGGATATTCACCCCTTACCCTATGCAAGACATGCAAATATTTTCTCTCATTCCGTAGGCCACCTTTTCATTTTTTCCCCTTTTCCTATGATCAAGATTTTTAATTTGCACTTGATTTCTCTTTAATTTCTTAAGCTTTCTGTGTCATATCCAGGAAATCACTGCCAAGAGCAATATTAAAGAATTTCCCCCTATGTTTTCTTTTAAGAATTTTACAGTTTCAGTTTCTATGTTTAAGTCTTGAATCCACTTCAAGTCCATTCATGTCAGTGGTGTAAGATAGAGGTCCAGTTCCGTTCCTCTCCATGTGATTTTCCAGTTTTTCCAACATCAAGTTGAAAAAACTATCTTTTACCCACTTAGTATTTTTTATTCCCTTGTCAGTTATTAACTGACTGCATATGCAATGGTCTAAGCCAAAAATGATAATAAGAGATAAATTTGGTGACTAAATAATGATAAGGAGTCAATTCATCAAAATATATAACAATAAAAAATATATATGGACCCAATATTGGAGCACCTAAATATATTAAGCAAATACTAGCAGATCTAAAGGGAGAAATAAGTCATAATACATTAATAGTAGAGGATGTCAGTACCCTTGTTTCAACAATGGATTAATAGAAAATCAAAAAGAAATTGTTGGACTTGAATCAGGCTTTAGATCAAGTGAAACTAACAGACATTTACAGAATGGTATTGTTTAAACATCCATACTACCCCAAATAATCTACAGATTCAATGCAATCACTATCAAGTTCCAGGGGTATTTTTCACACACACACACACACACACACACACACACACACACACACACACACCACACTAGTCCTAAAAGTAGTATGGGGACTAATACTAATATTTTTCAAAGTCCCCAAAAAGCCAGAGCAATCTTGAGAAAGACCAAAGTTAAAACCATCACAATTCCTGATTTCAACTATACTACAAAATTATAGTGGTCAAAACAATGTTTCTATTAATTTTAGTTATTTGCTTATAATTTAATTATTGATTGTATATTTTGACATGAAACTTGTAGCACATTTTTATTTTTACTTACACTTTTGGTTAACGTAAACTGAATCTCATTTTCCAATTTACTAAACCACTTACATTTATAAGTATATTTTAATATCCATTTTTCATTCTTACATAAAAAGCATGAATGTCTTGTTTACTTTTATTTTACCAGTGATTTTGATGATATCTCTCTTCTTTTTAATTTCATTTTAAAATCCTTTTAAAAAATTTCTCAGGCACCTGAGTGGCTGGGTCAGTTGAGCATCTAACTCTTGATATTGGCTCAGGTCATGATCTCAGAGTCATGGGCTCAAACCCCATGTTGGGCTCCATGCTGCACATGGAGCCTGCTTAAAATTCTTTCTTCCTCTGCCCCTCTCTCTAACTCATGCGCTCTCTCTCTATCTCTCTCAAAAAAAAAATTAAAAGTAAAAAAAAATAAATTTTCTCCATGTATTAAATTCAAAATTGAAATCTGCTCTAATCTTCCTTACACAAGAGAAGAATTGTGACACATTTTAATGTTTTAATTAAAAATTTTTTAAATTAAAAACTACTCTTTTAAATTCATAATACATAAAAACTGAGGTTTTTTAAAATATATATTTTTGAGAAAGAGAACACATGAGCAGGAGAGGGGCAGAGTGAGGGGGACAGAGCATCTGAATCAGGCTTTCCACTGACAGCAGCAAGCCCAGTCCAGGGATGGAACTCAGAAATCATGAGACCATGACCTGAGCTGAAGTTGGATGCGCAACCAATTGAGGCACCCTGGTGGCCCAAACTGAGATTTTTATATTCAAGTTATCTTTCCTGAATTACTCTTTTTCACTTGGAACTAAATATTTCTTTGGAGTGAGATGCCTGGGAGGCTCAGTTGGTTAAGCATCTGACTTCGGCTCAGGTCATGATCTCCCAGTTTGTGAATTCCAGCCCCACATCGGGCTCTGTGCTGACAGCTCAGAGCTTGGAGCCTCATTTAGATTCTGTGTCTCCCTCTTTCTCTGCCCTTCCTCCATTCATGTTCTGTCTCTGTCTCTCAAAAATGAATAAAAGTTAAGAAATATTTTAAAAAATATTTCTTTGGAACTAAAATGAGTCTCTTGTAGGCATGATACAGGTAATTCTTTCTTCCTTCCTTCCTTCTTTTCTTTTCTTTCCTTTTCTTTTCTTTTCTTTTCTTTCTTCTCTTTTCTTTCTTTTTCTTACCCATCTAGCCACTCTGTGCTTGGTGAGTTTAATCCATTCACGTTTAGGGAGATTATTGATATTTGAGGATTTACTACTGCTGTTTTCTCTTTTGTCTTTTGGTTATTTTGTCTCATCACTGTTTCTATTTTTTCTTTTTCTGTCTACTTTTGTAAGTTGGTGATTTTCCATGATGATTTGCTCAGTCTTCCCCTCCCCCACTTTTGTTTTTAATGTTTGTATTCTCTACTCTGGATTTTTGCTTTATGGTTACCACGAGGTTGACCTAAAACATCTCATAGGTAAAATAGTCCTTTTTCTGCTTATACCAATGTGTCCTCATTTGCCTATAGAATCTATCCTGTTACTCTTCCCTTTTGATATATTTGATGTCACAAATTATCCCTTTTGAGGCCATGACTTCACTCCTAACGTGTAGTAGCTGTAGTTATTTTTAATGCTCTTCTCCTTTAACCTTTATGCTGTAGTTAAGACTTTAATATACAATTCTAAGAAAAGTCGCAGTGTTCTAATTGTAACTGGCACTTTATCCCCTTAATTGAGGTTTGTGTACTTTCTATCTTTTCGTTTCAGCTTGAGGAGCTCCTTTCAATGCTTCTCATAAGGCAGGTCTACTGGTGGTGAATTCTCACAGCTTTTGTGCATTTGGGCAAGCCTTTATTTCTCATTCATATCTCAATAACTTTGCCAGTTGAAAATGAATTCTTAGCTGGCACTTTTTAATCTCTCAACACTTTGACTATGTCATTCCACTTTCTTCTGGCCTATAGAAGTCTGTAGAATTTCTGCAGAGAAATCTGCTGATCACCTTCTAGGGTTCTTTTGTAGGTTACTGCATTGTTTTTCCCAGCTGCCTTTAAAATTCTTTCCTTTGTTGTTGACTGTTGAGAGCTTAAATACAATGTGTCTTGGAGAAGGTCTTTCTATGTTGATATAATAAGGTATTCTATCAGCTGCTTGGAATGGTATCTCCAGTTTCTTCTACAGATTTGGGGAGTTTTGGGTTTTCATTTCTTTAAATACACTTTCTGCTCCCTCCCCGCTTCTTTCTCCTTCTGGGATACCCATTATTCTTACGTTGGTTTTTCTATTAGCGACAGTTCTTGGAAGGTTTCTTTGCTCCTTAAGAAATCTTAGTTTTCTCTTCTCTTCCATTTGAATCATTTCCATGTCTTTGTGTCCGAGCTCCATATTATTTGCTTTTATTTCCAGTGCATTCTAATGCAGTCTTCATCTAATTTATTGAGTTCTTCAGCTCCAGGATTTCAGTTTGGTTTTTTTTCAAACTTCAATCTCTTTGATAAAGTAGTCCTTCTGTTCATTAATTTTATTTTTGAGATCATTTAATTGCCTCTCCAAGGTTTCTTGTAGCTCACTGAATTTCTTCATAACAGCTATTGTAAATTCTTTATCACTCAGATCACAACATCCCTTGTCTTTGAGTTCAGTTGCTGGAAAATCATCATCTTATTTTTTGCGATGCCATATTACCCGTGATTCTTCATGGTGTTGATAAGAAGTCCCTCTGCTCCCACATTTGAAGTAGCCAATATCTTTCTTACTAAGTTAAGGTTTGGTAGTAGTTCAATAGGTTGGTAGTTATGACCCACCTTTTGCTTTCCAGAAGGTGGCACTAGAGCACAAGTTTTTGGTTTCTTTTCTCTGGACTGACTCCCAGAAGGTTGGGAGCACACACATTAAGACAAAACAAAACTCTTGGTTTCATTGATCTGTTCTTTTTTTTTTTTTTTTTTTTGGATTCTATATTGTTTATTTCTGCCCTTATTTTTATTATTTCTCTTCTCCTACTGGGTTTGGGGTGCTCTGTTGCTCTCCTTCTAGTTCCTTTAGGTGAGCTGTTAGATTTTGTACTTGAGCTTTTTATAATTTCTTGAAATAGGCCTGGAGTGCAATGTACTTTCCTCTTAGGACTGCCTTTGCTGCATCCCATGGAGTTTGAATTGTTGTGTTTTCATTTTCATTTGTTTCCATATATTTTTAAATTTCTTCTCTAATTGCCTGACTGGCCCATTTATTCTTTTGTAGGGTGTTCTTTAACCTCCATGTTTTTGGAGGTTTTCCAGACGTTTTCCTGTGGTTGATTTCAAGTTTTATAGCATTGTGATCTGAAAAAAAAAAAAAAAGACAAAACAAAACAAAACAAAAAAATGAGTCATGGTAGAGTCAGGGGCAGGATGTGTATTTAGTCCTTGGGAATTTGCATGTGCCCACGGCCTGGTAGAGGAGTCCTCAAGTGCAAGAAAGGGGGTCTCAGAAATTCTTTGGCAGCCCACTTGCCTCTTGGGGTCAACAGTAAAACTCTTCATTTCTCCTTGCTTATTTCCTTTTCCTTTCACTCCATTCAGTGTGGTGTCTCTTCAGGGAGTCCCTTCAGCTGCAGCAAAGCTAGGCAGATCCGAGCTCAGTGCATTTTACCCTCCACACCCTCTCCCAGGGAGGTCAGACCTGTTGCTACTTTCAGTGCCTTTTACCCTCCACCCTCCTTCTCCCAGGAAGGCCAGACCTGTTGCTACTTTCAGTGCTGCCACCACCTCAGCCATCACTTTCCTCATTCCATTGCTTCCACAGCATCCAATCCACCCACTTTTAGATAGATAGATATCTAGGATGTCCTGGTAGGCTGTGCAGAGGTGCTGTGTTGTTGTTATAAGTATCCAATTAGTTGTAAATCAAAGGAGAAGGGAAAGAAAGAACTCCTCCTCCCCCACGCTGCTGTCATGCTGCTGTCACTCCTTCCTATACCTCATCTTCTTGATTCATTTATCTATCCATCCGTGGATACTTAGGTGGTGTCCATATCTTGGCTATTGTAAATAATGCTTCAATGAACAGAGGGGGTGCAGGTACCTTTCTGAGTTCGTGTTTTCATTTTCTTAGGATGGATACCCAGAAGTGGAACTGCTAGATCATATTTAGCTCTATTGTTAATTTTTGAGGAACCTCCCTACTGGTTTCCATTGTGGTTTCACCAATTTACATTCCCATCAATAATGCGCAAGGATTTCCTTTCTCCATATCCTCACCCTCACTTGTTATCTCTTGTCGTTCTGATAGTAACCAGGTCTAACAGGTGTGAGGTGGTATCTCATTGTGGTTTTGATTTGCATTTTCCTAATGATCAGTGATGCCGAGCACCTTTACATGTGTCTGTTGGCCTTCTGTACAGCTGGCAGAGGAATTTGAAACCTAACAACCTATAGAGACCAATAGAGAAAAAGTAGAATGCAAAACAAAAGGGATGAATTGACAGAATCCAAAGGGTTTTTAGGGCAATGAAAGTATTCTGTATGATAGTGAAATGGTAGCCATACATCATTGTATGTTTGTCCAAACCCACAGAATAGACAACACCGAGAGTGACCCTAATGTAAACGATGGACACTGGGTAATAATGATGTGTCAGTGTGAGTGCATCAATTATAACAAACATACCCCTCTAGTAACAGAGGCTGTGTGGTAGGGGGGAAGGAGGGATCGGAGCTATATGGGAAATCTTTGGACCTTCTACTCAAATTTGCTGTCAACCCAAAATGTCTCTCAAAATGTAGCTGGGTTTAAAACAAAAGGGAACAAACAAATGAAAAAAGAAAACTTGTTAGTACCAGAAATCTACTTCCAAAAAGCTCAGGAATAGAGGCCCAAGTATCTTCCAAGGTAGAGTGAAAGGATGGGCCAGGAAGGGCAGTGGATAAAAATGCATAGGAGACCATGGGGGAGGAGAAGGAGGAAAAATAGTTGAGGAGAGGGAGGGAGGCAAACCATGAGAGACTCTTAAATACTGAGAACAATCTGAGGGCTGATGGGGATGGGGGAGAGGTGAAGGGAGGTGATGGGCATGGAGGAGGGCACTCGGGATGAGCACTGGGTGTTATATGGAAACCAACCTGACAATAAACTATGGGGAAAAAAAAGAAAGAAAAGAAAATAATATTCTAAAAATATACCCCAAAAATGCATAGGAGAAGCAATATGTCCAAGAGCCTTCCACACGGGCAGCCACATACCATCTTCTGCCGGCAGCAGGAGCCAAAGTATCCTATGTCAACACTGAGCCAGAATCCTGTAGATGGGGCAGATGAGGACAGTAGAAGGCAGACAAGGGACTAGAAACAGTCGGGTGAGGGACAACCTAGGTACCAAATGGTCCAAAGAGCTTCCCTTCAGCCCCTTTCTTTGTGTTGCAGGGGGACACAGGTTCAAACAAGGACATCAGTTCCCAAGAACAAGACGTGGACTACGAAATTACCTGTTGTTTACACAAAACTGCAGGAATGCCATAGCCCTGCTTAGGGGGAAATTTTCTTTATAGGTACTTAGAATGACAATTTAAAACTTTAAAGCACTATCCATTCTAAGAAAAATTTGTAAAGACATACAAAAGTGATATACATTCAAATTATATTCAAAACACTCTGTGTCATCTATGAACAAAACTTACCTAATCGTAAGTTGTGAACAGTAATTACCAATTTAACCAAAATGTGTCATAATGTGAGGCACCTGGGTGGTTCAATCGGTTGAGCCTCCAACTCTTGATTTCGGCTCAGGTTCTGATCTCACAGTCGTGAGATCAAGTCTTATATCAGGCTCCATGCTAGTAGGCTTGGAGCCTGCTGGGGATTCTCTACCCCCCCCCCGCCCCTCCCCTACTCCATATGTTTCATTCAAAATAAACGAACTTTTAAAAAATGTCATCAATTAAATAGGGAGGTTGGAGGTAGAAGTGTGTATGTGTATTTGTAGGTAAACGTATTATAGGTGTGTTTGGGGTGGTAGTTGGAAGGATAAAGGCTATCAGGGAACTTAAACTCCAGAAGTGAATAATTAAGAAATAGCAACTTAAGCCTATTATATAAAACATCAAAATCAAACAGCTAAAAAGCTGAAAGTGAGGAGGGGGACTGGTATGTATAGATAGGTGGCACCAGCCCTGCTTTTTGTTTTAAGTTTGATTTTTATGTCTACCTGCACTACTTTGATTAAAAAATCTTTAAAAACAGCTAAATTAGGTGGACAACAATGAATTAACAATGCGTCGTAATAAAAGTTTGTCACCTGCATTTGATTTAGCCTAACGTCACGTTCTGGTGTCTTCCTTAAGGACCGTGATGATACTTTCCCCAAGTTCATATCTAGAGAGTCCGGCATACTGCCTAACATCTAGGAGACATTCGAAAAATGATTTGAATTGAATATGTAAGTGTGACTGATACTAACTGAGCCTTCTTTTTAACAAAATTAAAAAGGTATGCATTACAGAACACTAAAGTAGTACTCAAACTAGTGTGAATGGAAATGGGTATACCGGCAAGGGAGTTCATTCCGAAGCCAGATCTTGTTTGAAATCCATCTTGTCACCAACCATCTGTGTGATGTAGAAGATTCCTAAACTTCTAACATTTTCATTTTCTCATGCCTAAAAGGAGTTTTTAATGGTTCACTCATAGGGTTGCCATGAAGATGAACAGAAATAACATGTATCACAATCTATGACTCCTATGTGGTGCACATTTAGTAAACGGCAGTTTCCGTTTACAGAACATTAATAAATGGTATAATGGCTTCAGTGAAAAAATACGCATGGGCTTATATATCTTCATGAATTCATTTACGGAAACATACTAAAGTTGGAAATAAATTGACCGATGTAATAGAGCAAATACACTGCAAGGCAAGCCTAACGCAGTTAAGGGACTAGGTGCCAATCCACAGAAACAGACACTCAATACTTGCACTAATTCTGCAAAAACCCTGGTTCTAGATCCAACAGGATCTTAGACGTTAGCTGGAGAACTTAAGACTGGGGCCGTCTCCTTCTCTGTAACTACAAAAGCCAGAACATTTGTCTGATGCCATAGAACTATCAAAATCACCTCATCAGTGACAGAAATAAAGAAAACATAGTGACATAAATAAAGGGAATTAAGAGGTACCAACTTTCAGTTATAAATTACAAGTAAGTCACAGAGATGGAAAACTACAACGCAAGGAATACGGTCACTAACAGTAATATAAGCCGACCGATGGTGACCACATCATGGTGAGTGCTGAGTAATGTATAGAATTGTTGAATCAGTATGTTGTACATGTGAAACTAGTATAACATGATAATTATACTTCGATAAAAATAAATAAAATAAAATAAGGAAAGAAGAAACAAAAGAACCAGAATTAGAGCTCAGGTTTTGTTTTTTAAAGCCAAGATTTGTTCTTACAAAGTTGAGTGGCCCTGCCTCGCCATTTTGACTGTGTGCACCTCCCTAGTTGGCCCTTCCAAGCTCAGAGCTATTTCAGGACTCAAAGAGAGTCCTATGCATGAAGGAAACACATAGTTCCATTGGAATAAAAAAAAAATCAACATTCCTTAAAGATGTCTCCTATCAATTACAACCCAAGTGTTGATTACAAAGAGAAACAATTTCCCATTCAAAGCTGCTTAAATCCGGTTTAGCTTAATGCATTCATCTCCTCTAGGTTAGCTCCCCAAAGGTCTTAGCATAGCGTGCTGGCATCCCCTCCACCACCCCCCACCCCCCACACTCTGAAAGGAACGTATATGACACTGGACAATACACAAAGGAATGAGTGGGGAGACAGAAACAAATGGCTGTTGTGATGCTGGAGTCAAGAGATTCTTGATCCAGGCTAAGGGTCTAGGAAAAAGGCAGCCAACAGGAGCTGCCAACAAGAGAGCATTGTCCCCTCAGAAAACTGTACTTTGTTTAGGAGGGGGAAGATGTCCAAAGCATTGTAGAAATTGCTCTAATTTCCCATAACACAAATGTTGTAAAACCAAGAATAGCTGAATGAAATGGCAGTTGATACAGCAGACAAGTCGAGACTGATCAAGTCTAGTCATGGTCAACAGTTAATTAAATTCAACACACAGTTTTTATCATCTTTGCGCTTTGACTTCTTGACATTTACAATCTCCGCACTCTTTTTATGGAGTTACTATTTGGCTAGACTCTCTGAATCACAGTCTCCCACGTAGCTGAAGACAACAGTGGAGTGGAGCAATCGGATCATTTTCAGTTGACAGTCAAGGACAGCATCGGAAAGACCTCTCTGCAGTGTGATAGTAATAAGCATTCTTCCCGATCAGTGAGTAGCTGTGATAAAGACCTGTGGCCAGTTTCTAGAGGAGTGCTTACATTCATATGCGTGTGGGTGGGTCAGGGGCTTGTGGAAGAACGAAGTGGGTGAAGGATACAGAAAGAGACGGAAGGAGTTAGCACTTTCCTGTTGCAATTCCTGACCTAGATAAAGTTCCTTTCAGGGGCCTGAATGAGGACACATAACTACCCGTTCTGAATGCTGCACAAAAGAGCTTCTGTTCTATTTCAAAGGTGAGAAAATCTTTGTAGAGGACTAAATATAGGAACACACATGCAGCAGAACGATCATCTATATTTATCCACATCCAGCTTTAAAAAAAGACCTTTCACAAGCCAGGACGAACATTTTCTGTATAGGACCTTTATATGCCTAAAAATAATTTCACTATCATATACACATTTTATTCCTCTTTGAAGTAAGTATGAGAATAATTCATTTCTTTCCAACTTTATATTGCTACTCCTATGGGTAGGATGAGCCGAAAGAATCTCCAAGATAAAGTAAATCTCTGGGAAACAGAAAGGAAATATTATTCACTAGCTCTATAATTTTTTACACTATATCCAAAAGAAGGTATGATTTGATCTGAGAGTTTCATGACACGGCAGTACCTTCTTCTATGGCTAGCAAAAGTTAATGTTTTCAGTGGGTTCAAGTTGATCACCTGGACATTAAAGTTTCAATCCCTACCTGGAACGTTGTGGGAGGAGAATTTGCCAAGATTTCCATCAGAGAGGCAGTGGATTCAAGTCCTCTGCTAGCCCCCACAGGCCCTGTCCATGGACTTCCTTATGAGTGCATGCACTGCCACACAAGGTCAGAACTGCACTGAGTTAAAAAGGTCTCTCCCGGGGGCACCTGGGTGGCTCAGTCAGTTAAGCAACCGACTCTGACTTAGGTCATGATCTCACAGTTCGAGTTTGTGGGTTCGAGCCCTGCATCAGGCTCTGTGCTGACAGCCCAGAGCTTGGAGCCTGCTTCAGATTTTGTGTCTCCCTCTCTCTCTGACCCTCGCCCACTTGTCCTCTGTCTCTCAAAAAGAAATAAAAACATTAAAAAAAGTAAGTCTCTCCCATCCTCAGAAGCAAGGCTAAAACACAGCAAACACACAAAGCTGGCCACCTAACTGCAAATCATTTCATTTGTGAATTTATGCCTGTTTTCAAGGTCATATTATTTCATATTGTTTCCCCAGTGCCAGTGCTTCTAATTCATCAAAGAAGTAATTACTGAGCACTGTCGTGGTGAGGTGGACTGTTAGGTTATGGAGGGTCTTCCAAGAACAAAACATAAGAAAATACTTGCCCGGTAACTTCTAGAAGAGGGAGTGGCAGCCAGCATCACATCAACAAACACACAAAGATTTTAGGTGGCTGTGAGTGATAACAAATTAAGTTATAGTAAAGGGGGGAGAGTTTGTAGAGGGGGCAACTGATATTTTAAGTAAGGTGGTCAAAGAGGTCTCAGATAAGGTGATCTCACAGGAAGGTCTCCAGAAGTGAGGGTGGGAGCCATTAGCACAGGTGGTGGAAGAACTTCCGGTGGCTGTGCAGAGCCCTGAAGTGAGGCGGGGGGAGGCTGGAACCAGGGGATCCAGAGCAGGGGCCAGCCCCAGAGCAGCGACTCCTACCCTGAGGGAGGTGATGAGCCACTGAAGGGGTCCGGCAGAGAATGCGTAGTCTGCTGCATCTGAATAGAAGCCCTGCGGCAGGTAGGAGGTCTTGGCAGGCATCCCGAGGAGAGCGGGGGACCACCGTGGAAGCTGCAGAGCTGAGGAGAAGTGGTCAGATGGGGGGGGAGGTATTTTGAAGGAAGAGCCTGAGGGATTTGCCGGTGGGTTGGAATGGGACACGAGGCACCTAGGAAGCTGTGACCTGAGCAAGTAGAAGCCACAGAAATAAGAAAGACTGTGCAGGAACCGGCGCCTGCCTCTTAGATCCGCAAGATGGATGCCGAGAAGGCAGGTAGGTACCCAGGTGTGGGGGTCAAGGGCCAGACCTTGAGCCGGAAGTATACACTGGGGAGTCACTAGCTTATAGAAAAGATTAGTGCCCATAAAATAAAAATAAAAGGAAGTCACCTAGGGAAATAAGTACAGACCAAGAAGAGAAACTGGAGGCTCGAGCCTTACGATATCCGCCGCTCTGATGCTAGGAGGTGCCGAGGAGCCGACAAAGAAGCCGGAGAGCCACCAGAGTGGTAGAAGAAACCAGAAAGAATGCCTGGATGACGACTGGACAAATGCTGAAAGGAAGAGCAAGGAATTCTCTTCACCAAATGCTGTGGGCGGAGTAAAATGTAGATGAAATAATGACTGAGCATTCGCCACTGAATTGAGTAACATAAGTCATTAAGTTAAACTACAAGTCTGCGCACTGGGTGTTATACGGAGGGGATGCATCCCTCGAATCTACTCCTGAAACCATTGCTGCACTCTCTGCTATCTAACCTGGGTGTAAATCAAAAGCTACATAAATTCATCCACTGAGAATGCTGTAATTAATTTCCTGCACGTTGACCACCATAATTGCATGTGTTGGCATCTGTGACATAAAACGTAGAAGGAGAAAAGGAAAGAAAAGCAAGTGAAGACAGAGCTGCCGTGTTCGCTCTGGTTTTGTGTGGCAGCTTTCTAATTCCGTGGCTTTCAGTTCTGGGTTAGAACAGTTACCCATAGAGTGTGTATTCTGCCACCTGGGGGGAAAACTAAAGAATGGGATTTCAAATATATACGAGTTCACAGACGTTCCTTTAAAGGTACAGAAACTACCATTATGTAGTTCTATTTTATTCTGAAAGGAGTCCTACAAAGGTTTTCTGCTGACTCCGCTAAACTGAAAAAACAGTTCTGAGCCAGCATGTCGTTTCCCTACCATCTCCTGCACAGTCTCCCTTTACATTCCACCCGTGAGCATCACCGATAAAACAAGTGCAATGGGACAGGTAGAAACTCATTATTCCCTAATGCGCTTAATCAAGATCAACAGTTGTGTGAGCTCAGATTTGGCAGAAATCGATGCAGGTGGAGAATTCTGTTGCTGCGCTCCCTTAACTGGGGAGCAGGGCTTTTCATCTGGGCCTACCCTGAGTCATGGTTCCCCGAAGGTTTAATGAGGGAGCCCCATGCCAAATAACAGACCGTGGGTTTTCCCATTTTCTTCAATCTTAAACAAACAATAGACGGTTGGAAATAGAATGACTGCAGCTAATTTAATGTTCTTTTAATGTCAGGCATGCTTAGCACAGGGACTCACACCGTGGAGGGGAAATGTCTTCAGAGGAATTTCATCTGGAAAAGGAATGTGCACAAGGGCCTTTTGGCTTGCCTTAAAATTGACGCACTTCTCTGTCTTGCAAATGCTTTTTTTCTTGAGCTCAACGATATAAAGCCACTGAGTCAGAGTTAAGTCTAAGGGGCTCAACCCCCTTTTTTGGAGGCCAGATCGGAGATGATGAGCACTTCCTCTGAACTAGGACATGGGAAGTTCTGGGAAGTATATGTGTATTCCTTATAGAAATCTCTTCTAATGAGCCTGGATGCAGAGAACCCTGTTAGGTTTAACTGAAATTAAAACCTACAAAGACTAAAAGCCATCTAATCTATTGATGACTGTTGCCACTTTAAGGATTATGGCTTTAAGTGAAGAAATAAGAGCTTCATTTACACTAAATATCTTAGGATGCCTAGCCTGATGTGTGTGCATTTGTGTATGTGTGTGTGTATGCAAATGTGCTCAGAATTGGATTGGATAAAGGAGAGTTAGGGCACCTTTTATTTCACTTTAAACCAATAAAGCTCTAACACAGTGTCCCTAGTAGCTTGGGAAAAAAGATTCTTCACTCATCAGGGTAGAATATCCAGATGCTTCAACAATATGAATTCTTTTGTTGAGCAAATCCATGCATACAAGCCACACATATATTTCAGGATATCTGCTGCAGAGCTGAAGGTCACAATTCTTTTTCAGAAATTGCATGCTGTCAATGATATCTTTAGATCGTGCAGTGATGTAACTCTAATCTCTGCTTCTATCCTCACATAGTCTTCCTGTGCGTCCCCCTGTCTTCTTATGAGGAGACTTGCCGTTGGATGTAGAGCCCACATAGATAATCCAAGATGATCTCACCTTGAGGTCTGTAATTATATCCGCAAAGATTCTTTTTCCATATAAGGCCACATTCACAGGTTGTGACTGTTAACATTTGGACCCATCTGTTTGGGGGCCACCACTGAACCTAGTACAGATGGCTAGGACTTCTATAAGAACTAGCCAAGGACAATTTAACCCAGTTGTAGACTGATTCATATAGTACCAGTCTGATGTGCAACAAAGTTCAACTCCTTCATTTCCAAACTTGAGACCCAACAGGTACTAGAGGAAGCAAAAGGAAATCTACACATGGCAGTTCATCTTATTCGAGCTTCTAAAATGTCTTCTCTTCTATACCATGGAATACTACATGGCAATGAGAAACAATGAAATCTGGCCATGTGTAGCAACATGGATGGACCTTGAGGGTGTTATGCTGAGCGAAATAAGTCAGGCAGAGAAGGACAAATACCATATGTTTGCACGTATAGGAGGATTAGGAGGAACTTGACGGAGGAACAAGGGGGAGAAGAAGGGCGGAAATGGTGGGGGAAAGGGAGAGAGGCAAACCATGAGAGACTCTTGAATGCTGACAAAAACTGAGGACTGATGGATGTGGGGGGGTGGGGGGATGGGCATGAAGGAGGGCACTTTGGGGATGAGCACTGAGTGTTATGTAGAAACTAATTTGACAATAAACTATTTGTAAAAAAAAATAAAAAATAAAAAAAAAATAAAATGTCTTCTCTGCTAAGTGGAGACAAATCAAGGAGGGTACCTTAAACCCTGTCCTTTCTGCAAGCTGTCTTCTCTTTCTCACACTCAGTGACAGAGGAAGGGGTAAACTTTCCACTTCCATTTTGTTCTGGAAGGAACTTTCTGTCTGTTATATCCTCTCACCCACAAGATGATATCCACTCTAATCTAAGAATAAAATACTTGGGAATAAATTTAACAAAAGTGCAAAAAAGTACACTAAAAATGCTAAACTATTACTGGAAGAAAATTAAAGAAGATACAAATAAATGGAATATTTATGGGTTAGGATACTTAATATTCTTACAATGGAAATATTCCTTCAAGTCTATCTATGAATCAATGCATTTCATCCCTAAGTCCCACATATTTAATTTTGTTGCAAATTTTGACAAGATGTTACTAAACTTCAGAACAGCCAAAATCTTGAAAAAGAAGAACAAAATTGGAGGACACACTATTCCTGGTTCTGAAACTTACGGTAAAGCTACAGTATTAAAGACAGTGTGGTACTGGTATAATGACAGGCAGAACAATAAAACATAATTCAAAGTCCAGCAATAATCCCTTCCATTCATGATTAATTGCTTTTCAACAGAATGCCAAGACAATTAAATGAGGCAAAATTGGTCTTTCCGATAAATGGTGCTGGGACAACTAAATCTCTGATGGGAAATAATGATGCTGGATTTTTTTTTGTCACAACATACACAAGAATTAACTCAAAATAGATAACAAATCTAAATAAAAAGTTTAATTATAAAATTCTTATAAGAAACCAAAAGAAATCTTTGTAATGTCACATTAGGAAATAAAAGGATACACCACTTTTTTTTTTTTTTTTTTTTTTACAAATAGTTTATTGTCAAATTAGTTTCTACATAACACTCAGTGCTCATCCCCAAAGTGCCCTCCTCCATGCCCATCCCCCCCCCCCCCCAC
>NW_024080643.1:6189500-6246434 GCF_003009895.1 Hyaena hyaena | reverse complement strand
TCCATCAGTCCTCAGTTTTTGTCAGCATTCAAGAGTCTCTCATGGTTTGCCTCTCTCCCTTTCCCCCACCATTTCCGCCCTTCTTCTCCCCCTTGTTCCTCCGTCAAGTTCCTCCTAATCCTCCTATACGAAGGATACACCACTTTTAAAGCAAGCAAAGACATAAAGAATATTGTCTTTGTTCACAGATGATATGATTGCCTATGTGTGTGTATAAAAATCTCACACAGTCAACCAAGAAAACCTCCTGGAACTAAGAAGTGCCTATAGCAAGGTGGCAAGATACAAGGATAATATGCAAAAGTCAATTGTTCATATACAACAGCAATGAACAGATGGAACGTGAAATTTAAAACAGTACTGTTTACTTTAACCCTCAAAAGTTAAATATTTAAGTATAAATCTAACAAAACATGTGCAAGATCAATATGAGGGAAACTAAATGTTCTGATGAAAGAAATCAAAGATCTAAATAAATAGAGACATATTTCACCTTCATAGATAAGAAGAGACAGTGTTGTTAACATATCAGTTTTTACCAATTTGGTCTATAGATTCAAAGACCATCAACATCACAGCAAGTTATTTGCAGATATTGACAAGCTAATTTTAAGGTTTATATGAACAGGAAAAAGACTGAAAACATCCAACACAACAATGATAGAGAAGAACAAAGTCAAAGAATTGACTTCACTTCAATACTTACCATTAAGATACAGCACTCAACACCCCAAAAAAGAAATAATCCAGTAAAGGAATGGGCAGAAGACATGAATAGACACTTTTCCAAAGAAGACATCCAGATGGCCAACAGACACGTGAAAAGATGCTCAACATCACTTATCATCAGGGAAATGCAAATTAAAACCACATTGCGATACCACCTCACACCAGGCAGAGTGGCTAAAATGAACAACTCAGGAAAAAAACAGATGCTGTGAGGATGTGGAGAAATGGGAACCCTTTTGCACTGTCCGTGGGAATGTAAACTGGTGCAGCCCCTGTGGAAAACAGTGTGGAGATTCCTCAAAAAAATGAACACTAGAACTCCCCTATGACCCAGCAATAGCACTGCTAGGAATTTACCCAAGGGATATAGAAGTGCTGATGCAGAAGGGCACATGGACCCCAATGTTCATAGCAGCACTTTTAGCAACAGCCAAATTATGGAAAGAGCCTAAATGTCCATCAACTGGTGAATGGATAAAGAAGATGTGGTTTATATATACAACGGAATACTATTCGGCAATGAGAAAAAAATGAAATCCTGCATTTGCAACAATGTGGATGGAACTGGAGGGTATTATGCTAAGTGAAATAAGTCAGTCAGAGAAAGACAGATACCATATATTTTCACTCATGTGTGGAACTTGAGAAACTTAACAGAAGACCACGGGGGAGGGGGAGGGGGAAAATAGTTTCAAACAGAGAGGGAGGGAGGCAAACCACAAGAGACTCTTAAATACAGAGAACAAACTGAGGGTCAATGGGAAGGACAAGAGAGAAGGGGAAATGGGAAATGGGCACGGAGGAGGGCACTTACTGGGATGAGCACTGGGTGTTGTATGTAAGCCATGAATCGTGGGAATCTACCCCCAAAACCAAGAGCACGCTGTATACACTGTATGTTAGCTAACCTAAATTTATACTTAAAAAAAAAAAAAAAGGATACAGGAATCAAGATGGTATGGTATCAGAGAAAGAATAGGAAAATAGATCAATAGAACAAAAGAGAGAGCCCAGAAATTGACCCACATAAATATAATAAACTAATCATTGATAAAGGATCAAAGGCAGCTCAGCAGAAAAAAATAATCATTTCAACAACTGGTGCTGAAGCAACTGGACCCTCCCCCCAACAAAAATTATGAAGAAAGAAAAAGAAAACAAAGAAAAGAAAAAGAAAATAAATCTAGCTACAGACTCTACTCCTTTCATAGAACTTAACACAAGATGGATCCTAAGCCTAAATGTAAAATGAAAATTATAAAACTCCTAGAAGATGACATAGAAGAGAATCTAGGTGACCGTGGGTGTGGTGATGACCTTTAGCTAGAACACCAAAAGCAAAATTCATGGAAGAAAAATTAATAAATTGGTCTTCAATCCAATTAAAAAAACCTGTTCTCTGCAAAAGACAGCGTTAAGAGAATAAAAAAACAAGCCATGGACTCGCAAAATTTTGTAGAACATATATCAGATAAAGATAAACAAAGAACTCTTAAAACTCAACAAAAAGGAAACAAACAACAAAGAACACATAGAGATAAATAAGCACATGAAAATACATGCAACACCACATGACCTTAGGGGGTTGTAAATTAAAACAATGTTGATACACCATCACCCACCTGTTAGAAAGGCTAAAATCCAAAACAGGGTCAACCAAATGCTTGGGGGAATGTGAAGCAACAGGCGCTCTCATCCATTCCTGGTGGGAATGCAAAATGCTGCAAACACTTTGGAAGGTGGCGTGGCAGTTTTTTTAAAACACTAAACTATTCCGATCTTACAATCCAGCTTTCATGCCCTTTGTTATTCACTCAAAAGAATTGAAAACATAGGGGCGCCTGGGTGGCTCAGTCGGTTGGGCGTCCGACTTTCGCTTAGGTCATGATCTTGCGGTTCGTGGGTTCGAGCCCCGCGTTGGGCTCTGTGCTGACTGCCAGCTCAGAGCCTGGAGCCTGTTTCAGAGTCTGTGACTCCCTCTCTCTCTGACCCTCCCCTGCTCACGCTGTCTCTCTCTCTCTCACTCTCCTAGAAATAAATAAAAAACATTAAAAAAATTAAAAAAAAAAAGAATTGAAAAAATACACAAGAAAATCTGCACATGAATGTTTGAGGCAGTTTTATTCATAATTGCCAAAACTTGGAAGCAACCAAGATGTCCTTCAGTGGGTAAATGGATGAACTGTGGTCCATCTACACAATGCAATATTATTCCACGATTAAAAGACAGGAGCTATCAGGCTATGAAAAGATATGGAGAAATATTAAATCCACACTGGTAAGTAGACAAAGAAAACACTCCGGAAAGACTACATAATAAATGTCATGCATATGCACAACTATATGACATTCTAGAAAAAGCAAGATTGTGGAAATAGTAAAAATATCACTAGTTATCAGGGACTCAGGGAGAGATAGGGAAAGGCAAATAGCTATAGCACAGGTAATTGGTAGTGAAGCTATTATGTACGATACTCAAGTGGATACACGTCATTATAAGCCTGTAAAAACACACAGAGTGTAGGACACAAACCTTGAACCTTAATGTAGTTAGGAAATTAATAACAATGTATCTGTATTAGTTCATGGATCATATCAAATATGCCACAATAATGCAATATGTTATTAATTGGGGAAACAATGCGCGTGAGGGGAGAAAAAAAAGTTTTCTTTTGAGTACTTTCAATCAGCTTTTCTGTAAATCTAAAATCTCTCTTAAGAAATAAACTATTAATTTTTTTAAGGGCACAGAGATGGATGGACATTTCTCAAAGAAGCAAAATAAGCTAAGAGATAGTCAACACCACTAGACATTAGGGAAATCAAAATCACAGTGAGATGTCACTTCCCACCCAGCAGTATTTATTTTTTATTTTTATTTTTTGAGACAGTGTGTGTGTGTCCACACACAAACAGGGGAGGGGCAGAGGCAGAAGGTGGGAGAGAATCTTAAGCAGATTCCACACTCAACACAGAGCCCGATGAAGGGCTCCATCTCATGACTTGGAGAACATGACCTGAGCCAAAATCAAGACAGATGCTTAACTGACTGAACCACCCGGGCACCCCCAGCAGGATGATTTTAATAAATAAGACAGGCAATGGTAAGCAATGGTGAGGTGTGGAACTCTGTATGTTGCCAGTGGAAATAGAAGATGGTATACTTTGGGAAAAAAAAAAGTTTGGTTATTCTTCAAAATGATAAACATGGAAAACAGTTTAGTAACTCTTCAAAATAATTAGCATAGGAGTTCGAGCCCCTGCGTCAGGAGCCTGGAGCCTGTTTTGGGTTCTGTCTCTCCCTCTCTCTCTGCTCCTACCCCGCTTGCTCACTGTCTCTCTCTATCTATCTCAAAAATAAATAAACATTAAAAAAATTAAAATAAATTTAAAACAATCAGCATAGAATGACTATGTGACCCAGTAATTTCTTGGTATATTACCAAGAAGAATGAAAATATAGCCCCCCCAAATTCATACATGAAAATTCATAGCTATATTATTTATAATAGCCAAAAAGTGGCAATAACTGAAATTCCCCTTAAGTTATGAACAGATAAACAAAATATGGCATATCCATACAATGAAATTTTATATAGCAATTAAAGGAGAAAGTCATGCTAATATATGCTACAACATGAGAATATCACAGTAAGAGAAAAAAGTCAAACACAAGACCGCGTAGCATATGAGCCCACTTATATGAAAGGTTTAGAATAGGCAAATATATACAGAGTAGAAAGTAAATTATTAATTTCATAGGGTTGGACAGGGGGGAAAAGGGAGCAAGTAACGGTTAATGGGTCCAAGGGTACAGGGTTGCTTTCGAGGTGACGAAATCTTCCACCCTTAGACCACGGTGATAGTTACAGCACTCTATGAATATACTAACACTATTGAATCCACTCAAAAAAGTAAGCTGTTTACATGTATACAGTGCATTGTATGTTGTGCTTTGCACTCTTTATGTTTTCCCCTTTGAGCCTTTCAATACAGTTGCCAATGAATTATCTCAGTTTTTACGGACAAGGGCATGTGATGCCAATTGGTTATGCCAGTTGGTGACAAAGCTCAACATTTTCTCCCAAAACCCTTCCTCCTGTTCTGTGTTCTCGCTACCTCCCCTTGCTAACCTTCCACAGAACGAGAGGGGACTGTGGTACCGTTTTAGAGAGTCGGTCCGACATGTCCAATTACTTTATTTACTGTTTCTTGAATGTACCATGTGACTGTTTGACCAGGTAGAAATGAATTTTATTCCAGCATATTCAAAAGGCTCTTACTGCATTTGGAGGGGATGCATCAACAACTCGCTTTGCCTTTATTTGCAAGTGTTGGAGAAGCTATTCCCATTGGACAATAATCTCAACCTTCTAAAAAAAAACCTCTGAAGAACCCGTAAGTTGGAAATACTTCCCTCTCTGAAGGCATTGTTTTAATTTTCCTTTTAGTGTCTTGGCTACATGCATGGACTGCTCAGGGATATCTTGGTTGAAATAACTCATTACCAGCTAGACAATCTTAGGTATTAAAGTCTCCGAAGTGCAGTTTACTAATGAGTAAAATGTGAAGGATGAAGGCGGTTCCTTGTTAGGTTATTGTGAACATTACATGAGATAGAACATGCAAGAGATTATCAGAGCACAGGGGTTCCCATATCATTTCATTAATAAAGTTCAGTCCTACTATTATTACTTTTTGTAAAAGTACACTACTGATTAGTAGGACTAATCAGTCCTACTATTATTACTTTTTGTAATAGTGTACTTTTTGGAGGTTAGCTCCCAGGTAATGAGTCCTTTAAACTAGAGTACTGGGGGCAGAAGTGGAAAGTAGGGAGCAGGTAAGGGAAATATTTTGAATGTCCTGCAAAGAACTGGATAGCATTTTAGAGAGATGGACAAGATGAAAGGAAGAGTCAAAGTTCACCTCAAGATTTTTGAACCAGAATAAGTAAAACGTTAATGCTGCCATTAAATAAAAATTAAGCTCAGAGAGTTTTACAGTGAATTTAGTTGAACAAGAATGGAAAGATGAAATAAACTCAGGAAGGATCTATAATCAAATGGTCTTTGCTTCCAAGTAGAAATAGACTCAATGACTATTTTGTTAAATGAATGAGTAAATCCACTGTCATCACGAAATGTCTTTGCAACTCATTAGCTCATTTGCAGGTTTTCCCCTAATTTCTACACACAGGCTTTGCCCAAAATAACCTGAGAAAGGAGTTCTCTTAAACCAAAGCATATAATTCTTGTAAACCTGGATGAGTGAGAAAGGCAGGCAATTTGTGCTTTCTGACACTTGTAGAAAGTTTGAATAAGGACTAGATATGACATAATATAAAGATATTATTGTTAATTTTTAATGTAAGAAAATATCTATAATTTTTAGAGGCATCTAAGGGCCTCAGTGGGTTAGTGTCCAACTCTTGATTTTGGATCATGTCACGATCTCACTGTTCATGAGATCGAGCCCCATGTCAGGCTCCGCACTTAACAGCACAGAGCCTGCTTGGGATTCTCTCACTCCCTCTTTCTCTGACCCTCTTTCTTTCCCTTTCCCTTTCTCTTTTTCTCTCTCTTCTCAAAATAAATAAATACACTTTAAAAAATAAAATATCTATAATTTTTAGTGGTGCATACTGAAGTATTGTATTCACTCTCTGAAATAATTTGGCAAAAGAGAAAGGGGGAAAGGAATATAAGAAGACAATCTTGATTGTTGAATCTGGGAGATGGGATTATATTGGTCCTTTTGACTTTTTTTAATTATAAAAAGAAAAAGAGTATAAAGACCAAAAGTCAAGATACTTTGAGTGGTGGGACAAAACAATTGAAAGACTTTGAGACTGCCCACTTCTGATGACTTGCTAAATAAATAACAAATATCATGTGGTTTGAACAAATTAGTCTGATTTGTTGTTGCCTGCTATTGAACACATAAGTTACCCACCTCTTTCCAGTACATTTCATGCTATTGTGAACAGAATACAGAATTCACAGTTAACACATTACCATCATAAGGTATAACATTTTTTCCATAGTTTAAAAAATTTTTTTTACATTTATTTATTTTTGAGAGACAGAGAGAAACCGAGCACAAATGGGGGAGGGGCAAAGAGAGAGGGAGACATAGAATCCGGAAGCAGGCTCCAGGCCCTGAGCTATCAGCACAGAGCCCGACACGGGGCTTGAACCCACAAACCATGAGATCATAACCTAAGCTGAAGTCGGACGCTCAGCTGACTGAACCACCTAGGCACCCCTTTAATAGTTTTAAGAGCTGACCATTCTATGAATCCTTCACGTTAACAGTGCATGTTTTGTTTTAAAATGTACAGCTCTTTAAAATGGTTAGTTGATTATTCTATACATCTAGCTCATTAGAAAGAGTAAGTGAGATTTTTACATGTCTCCAATAATGTAAGATTTGGAAAAAGAGGCAAACAGACAAAAATCTGTAGGGAGAGAAGTGATCAGCTTAGGGAAGTAGAATAAATACATATGCACATACACATATATTTTATTTGGCGTGGGTTTTGCTGAGAGACAGTAGCTCACATGTGACAAACCATAATCTATCTACATAGGTAGTGAGGCAATCAGAACAAAAAGAAATGTTGGTGTCTGTTAATTCAAGTAAAGGCATATCCTGTTTTTATTAGCTATTTATAAAATATTGAATGCTACATAGAAAACATTGCTAAATAGAATTTTCTACTAAAATTATATTTCAGCATAGCTAAGAACACACTTCACTTTGTATTATCTTTAGGTAAACATATATTCACATCCATAAATAAACCTGGGTTTTTTTTTTTCAATATTTTTGGAAAGTGCACGTTTGGTCATGATTTTCTATGGATAAAAATCACTAAATATTTAATGATACTTGGTGGCAAAAAACAGCTACCTTTCTCAGCAGGTTAAGTTTCTAAGAGACTGCATCTGACTTTTAGCTTAAGTGTTACGTGGTGCAGTGAAATGGCCTATGGCCCATCTTTAATTTCCCTAGGCTTAACCAACCAGCACCAGTTCATAAAAGGTAAAGTACCTTCACGTGGAATTCCATCTTCACAGAGCTCCTCTTTTGCCCCCGTTTACAAAAGATCTGTGATCACGTCAGGATTTTTGTCTGTATAACAAACTAAGGTAAATCCGAAACAAATGCACTTGGCTTTAAGGTTGTTTTACAACTTAAATAAATAAATACACTCGAGGAAAGTGTGCTCGAATCCTTTTGACAAAATGGGCCTCCAAACCAAGCAGGCGGCCTCTTGGCTTTGGTGAGTGAAGAATAGTAAAATCAAGTCAAATCTAAACCTGAGCTAGGAGATCTGGTTCCACAAAAGGAGTATTTACAAGGCAGTATCTCTATTTCCCCCCGGGGTGCTCTGATCCTACCATTTTATGGGCATAAAAATAATTAATTTGAATGCCTTGAAATATTTGCTTTATTGTGAATCATAAAACCAGATAAGGGAAAGGATGAAACCACACTGACATGACCCTAAATACCTAGGATGTTTTTAGTAAGGTGGGGAACAAAGGATTTATTTCTCTAGCTGAAGAATGATTAGATTAATTTCCCCCGTTCCCCATTAGCAGCTCTGTATCTTTCTCCGTCCTCTCTCACGTCTTGCTCAACCATCTGAGCTCCTCTATCAGTAGACTGGTAATGTATTCCTCGCCCAGGCTTCAAAGCGATCTTCACGTTCGTAGATAAAAGGGTTGGTGCGCTGTCCGCGAAAGGACTGCCACGGTAACCCCGAAATGATGACATGGGTACATGATAAATACCCTGCCACACAAAAAGCTGTTTTTCAGAGGAGACCACCGCACCATAAGCAAACCTTTGTTGCTCTATCTGTGACCTAAAGGATCTGTCCTCCCATTGAAAGGCCCCTGAGTCGACAGACTGACTACTCCAAGTTGCTGACACTACGGGACAGAACAAAGAAGCTGTCTAAGTCTCGATCCCCTTAGTTCAGTGCAGGCCAAGTTCAGCCCAGCCATCTATCAAGGCGATGGAATGTGCAGCAAGCAAATACCCACATTCTGCCAGGGAAAAAGAAAAGCTGGATCTTTGACTCTTCCCAAGGCGAAGGAAATTCTTCCACATCAAAAAGGCCCCGGCAGTCCTCACCCAGGTCTGCACTGTATAATGGGTAGATTTTCAGCAAGTGCTCGGAAGACAAATGACGCTTTTATCTTGCATTCTCCCCCACCCTTGCAATAAGAGTTTATGTTAAAGCCACTTAACTGTCTGGAGTGCAGCCTGGTGGATTACCTGTTTGTATGAATCGAGTACATTACCTGGTCATGTGACTGAGGGAGCCCGCGGAGGAGGGGATGTTTGTAAAATCGGTTTTACTTTGATGAGATCTTGGCACTTTCTGAAGCCTCGCAAAGACTCCTATACATCCTGACCCTCATAACACAAAAGGATTAGAAGTGACCAATATATCATGTTGAGAAGCTCATCTTGTATTTCTAAGTATCTTATTAGGCTGGCCTTATTATATTGCAGGCTTTCAAATGGGCCACTCACAATGGCAAAGAGTTGTGAAGCGAATCAAAGGCATATCTCTGAGACAGGCTTCACCAGCTTTGGAGGGGAGCATCCAGTGGAATTTTAAGATAAGACCTCATCAGGTAAAGCGAAACAATCCTCTTTTGAACTAAAACTGAAAGCCCTTAAAAGTCACGTTCTTGGAGATCAGCATTTTGAGGACAGGAATCTTAAATGTTAACAAAGTTGAACTAAAATACTTAACAATGATTCATTGGACAAGCTAGCAGGAGGTTAATGCTTTTCTGTTCCTAAAACACATTTTGAACCCAAGAAGGAATTCTTTCTGGCATGCCACCCTGAATGAACCATTAGTTTGGGTTTCAGTGGCTTGCTTTCTTCGTATTTGTAATCTCAGCCTCAACGGAGGATAGATGCTTGGTTCTGATGACAATGACAAGAGATCAGAGAATTTAATTCCCAATCTCAGTTCCAGACTCAAGGCCAAATTGCATGTTAAGTCTTGTTAAAACTTCCTACCATCAAAAGTTGACAGTAAATACCTTCGGTGCCTGCCACACAGCCTTTTTTAAAATTTTCTTTTCAGGGCCAAAGAAGATAAATGCATGTGAAATCAGTTTGGAAAAGAAATCTGAAATATTATGATGAATTCGTCCTTTAGAGTGAATGTCGCTGAAACAGAATATAAATTTAATCTACAATGTTGGTCCCCATTCTGCTTCCGATTTTCGTCTCTTTGGCAGACAAAGAGATCACTGCAGGATGAACTGCATAAAAGAAAAATGGATTCTTCAGAACTCTCTGCCGTTGATACCAAGGATTTGATATGTAAGCTCTTAATTTGGAGCCATTTCTAAATGAGACCAAAATCCTGTATTTGGTCAAGACAGTGGGCATTTAAATGATTTGAATTTCACATCCAGGCTTCAGTCTCATGTTGGCAGAGACTGATGGATTATTACCTCTTGGAAAACAAATGTGGGGTTTTTTAGGGCTTGATAAATGCTCTAACTTAAGAAATCTAGATATCTCCAGGGCGCCTGGGTGGCTTAGTTGGTTAACCGTCCGACTTTCGCTTAGGTCATGATCTCACGGTTCATGGGTTCAAGCCTCGCATCGGGCTCTGTGCTGACTGCCAGCTCAGAGCCTGGAGCCTATTTCGGAGTCTGTATCTCCCTCTCTCTCTGACCCTCCCCTGCTCACACTGTCTCTCTCTCTCTCTCTCTCTCCTAGAAATAAATAAAAATATTAAAAAAAAAAAAAAGAAATCTAGATATCTCCAAACACATACTTTGTAAAAATTATTAGATAGTTATTCATGTTACTAAAGGTTTGTTGATGTTAGCAAAATACCACAGCTTTGGTCATCCGAAGGGTAGTTATGTTTTCACAGATTTTTTTAAGTTTATTTATTTATTTTGAGAGACACAAAGAGAGAGAGAGAGAGACTGCAAGCAGGGTAAGGGCAGAGAGAGTAAGAGAGAGAGAGAGAATCCCAAGCAGGGGCTTGAACTCATGAACCATAAGATCATGACCTGAGCCAAAAGCAGGAATCAAATGCTCAACCGACTGAGCCACCCAGGTGCCCCTTCATAGCTATTAGATATAATTGTACATACCATGAAGTTCACTCTTTTAAATGTACAATTTAATGAGGTTTCGTATATTTGTAAGGTTGGGCAACCACCACCATAAATTAATCTAAGAACATTTCCATTATCTCAAAACCAGAATTTTGCACCTATTAGCAATTCTTTCCATATTCTCTGACCCCAGCCCTAGGCAACAGTTCGTTTACTTTCTTTCTCTAAAGAGTTGCCTATTCTGCACATTTCCCATAAATGAGTTCATACAATGTGTGATCTTTTTTGCCTGGCTTCTGTCACTGAGAATAATGTCTTTCAATCTCATTCTTGTTGCAGACTGGATCAGTACTTCATTTCTTTTCACTGCCAAATAATATTCCATTGTATGGATATACCGTATTTATTTTTCCACTCATCTCTTGGTGGAAATTGTAGTCATTTCAGAAATGCCAATCAAAGCCACGATGAGATAGCACATAATATCCCCTAGATGGTTACATTAAAAGAGACAGACAATAGAAAGCGCTGGGAAGATATGGGAAAATTAGAACCCTTATACTTTGCTGGTAGGAATGTAAAATTGTACATCCACTTTCTAAAACAGTTTGACACTTCTTCGAAATATTAACTAGTGCGCTGCCATTTCACCTCAATTCCATTCATAGTAGATACTCAAGAGAAATGAAAACATGTATATGGGGGCGCCTGGGTGGCTCAGTCAGTTAAGCGTCCGACTTCACCACAGGTCATGATCTCACGGTTTGTGGGTTCGAGCCCCACGTCAGGCTCTGTGCTGACAGCTAGCTCAGAGCCTGGAGGCTGTCTTCAGATTCTGTGTCCCCCTCTCTCAATGACCCTCCCCTGATCATGCTGTCTCTATCTCTCTCTCAAAAATAAATAAAACATTAAAAAAAAAAAGAAAACATATGTATATGAATGTTTATACAAGTAACATTTATACATTATGCAGAATAGCCAGAATTTCTTGTATACACGATTTTCACAAGCATATTTCAGATATAAAAGTTGATATGTCTAAATTCTATAGAACTTATGGAACGTCTGGTATGACAGAACACGCTTAGGGGAAGCTTTGAGGGGACACTGTGATAGCACACCCCAGTTTAGGTTGTCAATCTTCTGAGGAACAGACGGGTTTTCCTCTTGTGTGTTCTGTTTTGACTTGGATATTTACATACAACCTTAGAATGCATGGTTCACTCCTTCCTTGTGCCTATACAAGCCTAGACTAGTGCCAGGTACATAGCAGTTTCTCAATAAATATTAATGACCTATGGAAGGGAAGAGAAGAGCTGAAGCTGGATCCAGGGATAAAATCATCAAGACGTTGGATTAAAATAGGTGAGTAAAACGGTTGGAGTTAGTTTTGGAAAGATTTCCCTGGTCTCAGTGTTGACGATGGATTAGAGAAGGACAAAGACCAGAAGTAGGGAATCTATTTATGTAGAGAAAATGAGGAAGAGAATGAAGTATAGGAATTAAAGCAAAGAGGCAGACTGGATCTGTGAAGTTGAATGGCTTATTGGACCTAGAAGCATCAAAAGGAAGGACCAAAGGTGTCACCCAGGTGATAGGGTCAGATGATGGCCCAATGGGGGCACCTTTCAACTGGGATCGGAACTTCCTCGGGTTGGGATTCGAGAAGAATCGAATGGGTTGGTGCCCATAAAGGTTTCTGTGCCTGGATGACACCCAGTGATATGCCAGCAGACAGTGGGTTAAATAGATCCAGACTTTAGGAGAGGTACATGGCCCCATCCATGGGGACTGGGGAATCATCAATGTGGAGATAGCAGTTCAAGCCTTGGGAGTGGATGCTCTTTCCAGAAAAAGGACATAGGATGGGAAAAAAGATAAGAAGTAAGCCCTAGGGAACAAGAAAATGTAAGGTGTAGACAAAACCCCCTCACCATAACTACAAAGCCTGGGTTATTCAAAGAATCCACCATTAATAATCCATCATTATTGATAAGCATTCAACTACTCTGTGGGTTAAATTGTATGCCTCCAAACTAGCTATGTTGAAGTCCTAAACGTGGAACTTCAGACTGTGAGATTCTACGGAAATCGGATCATTGGATGTAACCAATTAGGATGAGGTTGTAGTAGAGTAGTGTGAGCCTCTGATCCAAAGTGATTGGTGTCCTTATAAAAAGAATGCCGCATGAAGAAACACACACACAGAGGGAGAAGACCATGTAAAGACTGGAGATACTTGCCAAAAGCCAAGGAAATACCAGAAACTGGGAGAGACACCAGGTGCAGAACCTTCCCCAGTACCTTCGGCGGTAACATGGCTTCACTGACATCTTGATCTCAAACTTCTAGCCTCTAAAATTATGAGACAACACATTTCTACTTTCTAACCCATGGCAGTCTGAGCAAACTAAAACAAACCAAAACAAACAAACAAAACCCAGCCAATGCAAAGTAAGTGAAATTCTTTACATTACATTCTGACCTTGGGTAGCATACCCTCTCATTTAATGCCTGACATTCCTCTTTTGATCTTTTCTTCCTGACTCTCAGAGGCTCCTGGATGAGTGGCTCTCAGACTGATCACACATTTCTCCCCCCTCGCTCCAACCTCCAAGCCCTGAAAACCAAATTATCCTGGCCCATCTCAACTACTTCAGATAACTTAGGCTTTGAAATAAGCCAGGAAACATCACTGTATCTCAAAGTTATTCACTTTAAAATAAGGTGATTAGATTGCAAGCCCATTGCCAGCTCTAGGTTTCCAAAGATACTTGAATAGAAAATAATTTGCAGGAAGGTGAGGGCGAGAGTACAAATCCTTCCCTCCCTCCTCTTCTCTCACTCACCAAACATCCTGGGCTTCTATCTGAGCAAAGGCAGAGACCTTCCTTCGGACGTAGGCAAACAAATCTTCATGATTTGCTTTCTTATAATCCTTTGAAACAGGAAGTTCCCATAAGTGTAATACACAGTATGTTAACATTATTTTTCCCTTTGTCCTAAAATTGTCACCTAAAAGCTTCAAACTTTATATGTTAAACTTGATGATTTATAATACCATATTTAAAAGACCACAACTCAAATCACCCTCAGACCTCATCCCTCTAGACTGTAATTATGAGTTGTTTTATTAATTTCGCCACCCACAAAGGCTGATTTACTTCACCTCCTTATCCTCTAATCTCCCAGGAAGATTAGATTATTCATCCCCTGCATCTGTATCCTTTCCTTCCCTAACTGTGGTACTCTGACTTACAATTTCGAGTTCAATTTCTTTGGTAAAACCAAAACCACCTAATCAAACAAAGGGATCCCCTTCACGTCATTCTGGCTTTAGAAACTATAGCTCACGCTGGTGAATCCATAGCCCTCGCCATCCCAGTGGTGTTATCAGCCTGTCTTACTTACATACTGTTATCTAAATGTTATTGAAACTTTATCACATGCCAACTTGAGAAAAAATGTTGTGCATATTTTTGAGATAACACAGCAATCACAGAGTTGGCCTAGGAACATTTCTGGGAGTACTGGTTTTTTCTTGTTTTTACGATAGCTGTGAAACACAAAATTCATAAAAATAGTAATAGCATTTCATGAAGTCAAACTATATTTTTATTTTAGGCTTGCTAGTAACTGACAAGAAAAAAAGAAAACAGGAAGAATTATGTTCTTTCTGGTCTTAGCTTTGGTAAGAATTTTAAATATTTTATCATAAAACCAAAGCAAATAAAATCTTTGTTCTTTTATCCACCAAGTGCAATATTGTTTCCTAAAGAAAATAGGATATTTTAATTGATTATTCAAAACCCTGGTTTATAGTGTAGAATTTTTCTTTTAACTAATTATTTTTTTGTAGCTAGATATGTAGTTTATAGGAATTTGGTGGCACGGGACTCTCGCGGTATATGACAATGATCTATTCCTCCAACTAGTAGCTGCCAGGGGCAGTAACGAGAGTCCTTCTCAGTGGGAATGTAATGAGGATAATTTTCTCAAAACAACTCTCTGTGAGTTATGTCGTTTTACGTGTTTTCTAGATAAATGAACCCAGTGTCATATCCCAAAGCTAGAAAGTCGAAATTAGGACCATCCATATTTAAGTTAACCACATCATCCTATTTATGCTGATCAGAAAAGAAGGCTTTAGCAAACCATTTATATCAATGCCAAGAACAACTTCCTTTCCAAAGAATCGGAATTCAAATTTAATAGATTCCAAATTAATTGGGTTTTGCTTTACTTTTTCTGTGATTCTGCCTTATTATTGGCTGGATTTTTTTTTTAACTCTGAGTTCCAAGGAGATCTATTCTGAGAAAAATTCTCTCTCTGTCTCTCTCAGTCTCTGTCTCTTGGTATCTCTTTCACACACATATGCATGCACACATACCTTATTACCCATGTTTAGGAAACTAGATATTTTGCTGACTTCTACATAGATCACTAGACTATAATGCATATCCTTTCCACCACCCAACTACTAAGGAAAGATAGGGCTATTAGTGGATTTATGGTGCCATCGTGTGGTAATATATAGATACTCATTTTGTTTTTACATCATTTTTAATTTATGAAAGATTTCAAATGTATTAAAAAGGACAGAAATAATACAAGTACTCGTGTACCCAATATTTGATTCTATTTACTTCTGATCCCTCTCTTAATTAAAGAAGTAATCTTTACAAATGCAATCACATTAACTCCCCCCTCCCTTATCCCTCCCTCCTCACCTGTAACTGCAGATTTCTGAGTATTTATCATATCATCTATGTATATCTATCTTCATAATGGCTAGAAACTATTATTTTGTAATTTGAACTGTATACACATACACATAGACACATGTGATCATTCTAAATATATTGTCTTGCAATTTTGCTTCTCACTCCATGTTAGGGCTTTCAAAACTTTATGTTCTTACTGTGCTGGCTAATACTTCAACCATGATTTTCGATAGCAGTGGTGACAACAGACAGCTTCCTAGTGTTTCTCACATTAAGTGATTGTTTCTGCTATTTTGCCATTATGCATAATATTTGCTGTAGGTTCTGATAGATGGCATCGAGCAGATGAAGAAAATTCCATTCTGCTTCACGTTGTT
The DNA here is from genome assembly GCF_003009895.1 of Hyaena hyaena. NCBI lineage: Eukaryota > Metazoa > Chordata > Mammalia > Carnivora > Hyaenidae > Hyaena > Hyaena hyaena. The sequence continues at coordinate 6,230,485 of NW_024080643.1, read as the reverse complement.
TTTATCATAAACACATACTATTTTTAAAAATGCTTTTTCGTATCTTTTGAAACAAAGTTCGATGTGTTCCTTTTTGCAAATAAAGGTATATTTAACAATAATCAGTCGAAGAGAATATTTAAGACATAACTTCCTACTCATCCGTAAAACAGATTTCTTACTCCAAATACTTGTTAGACTCCACTTATAACTTGAGAATCATTTTGTACCGGCTCTGAAAACAACCACTTTCATTAACGGCTGCCACAGTTGACTATATAAGTTTCTGTCCACTAAACTCTTTATTTCTACATAAAAGATGTTGCAAAGAAAATGCCCTTGAGACGACTCCCTCAGCAACCAGCTTCTCCAGCTTTTTTTCAGTTTCACCTCACCCCACCTTCACCCAGGCAAAGCTGACATATAGAGAGAGAAACAAGCAAGCAAAGCAAGGGTTACCAATAGCAATCATGCTTCATAGAGACCTGCTCTGCAGACAGACCCATCAGATTTTGCCGTTAATGAAACCAATGGCTGTCTTCGCTGTCACAGATCTCCCGCATATTTCACTGGCCTTGACACCCACAGATATTTGTGTTTGTGGATGTCAGCTCCCTGGGTCCCTCCCTACCCCTGACAGCCCTGGAACTACACTGGCAGTCATCTCCAACCCCTAGAGCTGTACAAGACACCAGCCACCGAGTCCCCCCTTAACCCCACCGGATCCCAGACACCATACCAGCAGCCAGCCCAGCTCTTAGCAACAACATGAGTACAGCACACCAGCCTAGATGCCTGTCCCACAATCTGGCCCCCACCAGCGGGTGCACACCCGCGGCGGGCCACTCCAGCCATGCACCTGCACCCACCAATCTGCCTCCACTGCCCTGTGCCTGCCCCCAGGGAGGGAGCCGGCCCCTGAGAACAGACAGCCAGGGCCCTCCAGCTGCTTGGGGGCCCAGATCAGGCCCCGTCTTCTGTCCCTGGTCTATACCACTTCACGGAGGAGAAGTTGTCCCCTTTGGGGAGGTACATAAGAAGGGGGCACGGGGCTATGGACCAGGACTCAGCTCCAGGAGTAGAGCACGAGCAGGATTGCCAGCCCCGTCGCTCTCTCCGTAAGCGGGAACCATCTGTGGAAGCTGTCGTGAGGCTCAGAAGGACGAGGTGGAAGGCGAGGGGAAGAAGGGGAGTCCTTCAGCAGACCAAACTGGATGCCGATGTGAGTCTGACAAGCGCAATTTTGTTTTCTTAAAAATTAAAAAGCCAGTAAATCTATCAGAGTACAAGCCAGGCATCTCCTGGAACATAAACACTTGCATTTTTTAAAAGAAATTAGAATTACCATTAATTTGAGAACATCGTTACCGTGACACATGGACTCAGAGAACCAGATCAGAGGAGGGGCTCAAGACCCTTCCTGAATACCTTGTGTTTGTGTAAGTGGCTCTCAGCAGGGCCTACGGATCCCCGGATGGCATTTTTGGAAGAGCTTTCCTGTTGTCACAGTGATGTGACATTCTCCTGGCATTTAACAGAGAACAGAGAGGCTAGACTTCTTCCTGAAATGAACAGCCCTGCAAAATGAAGACTTGTCCTAAGTCCCAGACCAATCTCAAATGTCTAGGAGATATTCGAGGGCCGAAAATCTGCTTATGTTTATCTGAGTTTGGGCACTCTCTCCATTTTATATGTAAATACAAAGTATTTTTACATGGTTTCAATTAAAAGACACAAAATTTTCCAAAAATGTAAGAATCAAGCAAATTGAGGGAAAAGCATATATTTTTTGTAGTTCCTTAGCAAGATTTGTTCACCAAGCATATTTGAGACATTGATATAATTATAATGCAGTATTAGGCTATGCTAGCTTGGCATTCATAGAGTTACTTCATTATGTCACTTAAAATTTATATTACAATACATTTTTTAAAACATACTTTCCTTGGGGCTCCTGGGTGGTTCAGTCAGTTGAGTGCCTGACTCTTGATTTCAGCTCAGATCATGATCCTAGGGTTGTCGGATAGAGCCCTGACGGGGCTCCACACTGAGCAGGGAGCCTGCTTCAGATCGTCTCTCTCCCTCTCCCTCTGCCCCTTTCCCCTATGCGCTCTCCCTCTCTCTCTGTCTCAAAAGAAATTACTTTCCTTTATTTCTACTCTAGAGTGCAGTGATGGAATTACATTGATTTTTTTTAAAGTTATGTCTATAGGTAGACTGTGTTATCCACAACTTCCACTTAAAATAATAGAGGTTATCATAATGTATTCACATATTAATTATGTTACAGGCTACTGCTAAATAGTACTAAATTATTACACAATATTAGCTAGGTTATTTCAAAATTTTATGTTGTTACAAGAAAGGGACTTTGGATCTGATGGGAAAAACCACTTTATGTCATCTAAACATTATCTAGATTCTTTTACTTTAATTTTTTTTTTAATGTTTATTTATTTTTGATAGAGAGACAGTTAGAGTCAGGGAAGGACAGAGAGAGAGGGGGACACAGAATCCAAAACAGGCTCCAGGCTCTGAGCTGTAAGCACAGAGCCCAACGCGGGGCTCAAACCCATGAAACGTGAGATCATGAGCTGAGCTGAAGTCGGATGCTTAACTGATTGAACCACCCAGGCTCCCCTTTGTATCTTACTTCTTAAGCAGGGCATTTACCCATTCATTTGCTTTTACTGGGAGAAATTTTCTTATAAAATTAGAATTTGTATAATTAGTTAGGGGTTTTGTGGGGATGGGTACGCTTTACAATCATCTGGTCTCATTTCCTCATCCACTTCAGAGAGGTTTCCCCAGTGAGTCCTCACATAGGTGTCATTGACCTACTTGGTGGTGCCCAAATTTAGTTTCTTATAGTTTTACTGATCTCTCGCCCTCTATCCACGGATGCCCTAACCCCCAACATTCACACACATCAAAGGACATAGAAGCACAGACAGAATTCCATCTCCACCCCTGAGCAGAATTGCATTCCCCATACACCGTTGGGTTAAGCATGCATGATGGACTCTTATAATGAACTTAAGCTAGAAGAAAAAAAATACAACCTGGGGCGCCTGGGTGGCTTAGTCGGTTAAGCGTCCGACTTTCGCTTAGGTCATGATCTCGCGGTTCATGGGTTCGAGCCCCGCGTCGGGCTCTGTGCTGACTGCCAGCTCAGAGCCTGGAGCCTGTTTCAGAGTCTGTGACTCCCTCTCTCTCTGACCCTCCCCTGCTCACGCTGTCTTTCTCTCTCTCTCCTAGAAATAATTAAAAATATTTTAAAAAAAAATTTAAAAAATACAACCTAATTACACACAAATATGATTGAATGGAAGTTTTTAAAAGTCTTACTCACTGCGTATTTCCCTTCTAGAACTTAGTTGGTTTTTATTTCCTTTTTTTCCTGGAAGATACAAAGATATTACCACCAGAGAGCACCACGATCCTTTGTTAAGCCTTTTACATACAGGTTTATGGATCCCTACTTTTAGAGGTGATGTCAAATAATAGCAACCATAATTTAAACTGAATTTGGAAAATTCTCTTGCTCTATTTTTTGTCGTTGCCTATTAAAATACCCCAAAACATTTCACTTTTCTTAAATGACATATGAAAACATGTTTAAAGTATGTTTTAGACACCATGATAACATAAAGGGTTTTTTTTAACTTAATTTATTTAAATTCAAGTTAATTAACATACCGTGTCGTATTTGTTTCAGGGGTAGAACCCGGTTCACCACTTTTATTAACACCCAGTGCTCATCCCAGTAAGTGTCCTCCTTAATGCCCCCCACCCATTTAGCCCATCCCCCCACCCCCCCACCCCCACCAGCCACCCTCAGTATGTGCTCTGTATTTAAGAGTCTCTTATGGTTTGCCTCCCTCTGTGTTTTAATCTTTTTTTCCCTTTCCTTCCCCTGTGTTCATCTGTTGTGTTTCTTAAATTCCACATTTGAGTAAAATCATATGAGACTTGCCTTCGTTTTGCTTTAAATAGATCCTGGTCTCATTCAATGTTAATTATGTTCTTACCCCTTTAAGTTCATATAGCAACGATTTCCTGATTCTCATCAGTGTTTGTGCTAATGATTTTTAGGCCTGGTTAATATGAAAATATAGGTTTATTCTATTTGTGAATCTTGAGCACTGCTGACGTGTCTTTGATCATCATTTTAGAATTGGGCCAATCTTCTGGCGCCTGGGGAGCTCAGTTAGTTAAGCATCTGACTTTGGCTCAGGTCATGATCTCAAGGTTTGTTGGTTTGATCCCCACATCGGGCCTTCTGCTTTCAGCACAGAGCCTGCTTTGGATCCTCTGTCCCCTTCTCTCTTCCCCTCTACACTCACACTTTTTCTCTCAAAAAAAAAAAAAAAAAAAAAAAACTTTAAAAAGCAGCTTTATTAAAATTGGTCCACTCCTTTATTGAATAAGCATTTGTGTTCATCCTTTTCCCTGTCATCTGCACACTCAAGAGTTCTCTCGAAGGCCACTTTTAGCCATAATGTTTTGTGACTTCATACAAACATACTCAGAATTTACCAGCCTGAGGATATCACTTCTGTGATACAAAACATGACCAATGTCTGCTATGAGTCAAATTCGACTAGATAATTATGGGTTCTTTCATAATTCTGATGTTGTTTTTAGAATAAAGTGTATGAGGTCAGGTTCCCATAAAGAGGAACTTTCTTTTTCTCCGGCTGGCTTCAGAAGCCAACTTGTGGGAATGTTGCATTTTGATCTCTCGGGGGATGGTTTTGCTTTCTTCGGGCACAGACCGCCTTGCCCTCGGGAAGTCACAGGAGGAGGCCCTGTGACCCACAGATGCAAGCGGGTCTCCATGCTGGTCATGAGTTATGCCTGGGCGAGTCGGGCTTCTGAGAACCGAAAAGACTGATGAGAGAGTTCTAGGAAGTGAAGTCCAGGAACATCTGTAATGGGGTGCCCCTGTCAGAACACGAAACCAGGGGCGCCTGGGGGCTCAGTCGGTTAAGCGTCCGACTCCGGCTCAGGTCATGATCTCGGTTCATCGGTTCGAGCCCCGTGTCGGGCTCTGTGCTGACAGCTCAGAGCCTTGAGCTGCTTCCGATTCTGTGTCTCCCTCTCTCTCTGCCCCTCCCCTGCTCATGCTGTCTCTCTCTCTCTCTCAGAAATAAATAAAACATTAAAGAAAACAAACAAACAAACAAACAAAAAACACAAAACCAGCCTGAGTGAGTGCGGGGACAGAGCAATTCCATAAAAAGACTGTCCTGAGTTTAGTAACCAGGCAGACCTTTTCTATTTGTGGAAGAAGAAGTTGGAGAAAAATAAATGCCTTCAATGTTCAAAAGTTCAACATCATGTTAAGTTGGATCATTAAAAGGAGTATGACCGTATCTGTACCCTAACCAGGTGCATAATGTTTATAACAAAAGTTTAGAGAAACTTACAAGACCACATTTTTAGTTAATATACGAGTTCCTTCATCCTGTGAATGTTCACACTGAGATGAAATGTGTTTGAGTCAATGATTCCATTGTTGAGTACGTGCTTTGTGTTTTCTTTTCTGAAAAGGCCAACACAATAGTGTGTCTTTATAATAAGACTTTATGTTTAGCCAAGAATGGTATGACAAGTATGCTAATCAAACTTATTCAGAAGACACTGCCCAAAGAACATTCTATTATATCCGAAAGAAAAGCATAGCCTCATATTATGAATGTAAGGCATCTCTGAAGACAGACAAAACAGTGCTAGTTTTGAAAATTGCAACTTGAAATATAAATACTTGGAAAATATCCCTTATTATAATTCTTCTCGATCAAGCTCTGAAAATAATCCAAATAATCTATTGGTTGTTTCTCCTTATAGAATTTCCTTTAAAAATTCACCATTTTTCTGTATCTGATTTTAGTGAGGGAAGCAAACTTATTAAGGAGTACAAGAAAATGCGGATTTGATATGACAGAATTGCAAATGGAAGGTATGATATAACCATGGAGTGGCCATCTACCACTATAGCCTTAAGTTACACGTTTGTGATTTTAAATTCCATTAGATATTTATGATTTAGAAAGCTGTAATGAGGGGAAAACAGTGGCCATATTATTAACACTTATAAGCCTCAATTTTCTTATTTGATTCTGCTGGTAATTAAACCCAAAGGAGGGAGGGGTGCTTGGGTGGCTCAGTTGGTTAAATGTCCAATTTCGACTCAGGTCATGATCTCGGAGTCTGTGGGTTTGAGCCCCTCATCGGGCTCTGGGCTGACAGCTCAGAGCCTGGAGCTGCTTCAGATTCTGTGTCTCCCTCTCTCTGCCCCTGCCCCACCCACACTCTGTCTTTCTGTCTCAAAAATAAATAGGGGCGCCTGGGTGGCTCAGTCTGTTAAGCGTCCAACTTTGGCTCAGGTCATGATCTCACGGTTCCCGGGTTCGAGCCCTGCATCAGCTCTGTGCTGACAGCTCAGAGGCTGGAGCCTGCTTCAGATTCTGTATCTCTCTCTCTCTCTGACCCTCCCCTACTCACACTGTCTCTCTCTTTCTCTCTCTCAGAAATAAATTTTAAAAAACATAAAATTTTTTTTAAAAAATAATAAACATTAAAAAGTAAGCGAGACTGAGAGGAGACAGCTCTTTCCTCCTATAGTTAAACTATTGTCTCACAAACTGTTTTTCTGAGCAAGACTCCAGGTGAAGAGAGTGGGTTTCTTATTAAAAAATAAAAGTCTGTTTTGTGAGGGGAGGGAGGGTGATTTGCATTTCTTTTTTATTTTATTTCACAAAGTGTAAAGGTTTTGCATCCTTTCTTTCTTTTCTTCCTTTTTTGTTTTTCGAGAGTAAAACTCAGTGATTCATCACTTACATACAACACCCAATACTTATCACAAGTGCCCTCCTTTGTACCCATCACCCATCTAGCCCGTCTCCATGTGCTCACATAAGTTTGGAAATGCCTGCATAACATATCTCCTTTCTATAGATGCACAATGAACATTATAATTTAAGGACTCTGAGAAATTCTGGGGCAAAGGGAACTAATAGAACTTTTTAAAAAAAATTTTTTTCTTAATGTTTTATTTCTGAGAGAGAGAGAGAGGCAGCGTGAGCAGGGGAGGATCAGAGAGAGAATCCGAAGCAGGCTCCAGGCTCTGAGCTAGCTATCAGCACAGAGCCCAACGCGGGGCTCAAGCCCACGAACTGGGAGATCATGACCTGAGCTGAAGTCAGACGCTTAACCGACTGAGCCACCCAGGCGCCCCACTTCTGAACTTTTTAATGTAATTTCTCAAGCCTGTCTGACCACACCTCTGAGCATGGTAAAGAATAAGCATTCCTGGGGCGTCTGAGTGGCTTAGTTGGTTAAGCAACTGACTTTGGACTTTGGCTGCGGTCATGATCTCACAGTCATGGGATCGAGCCCCGTGTTGCATCGGGCTGGCGCTGGCAGTGGGGAGCCCCCTTGGGGTTCTCTCTCTACCCCTCCTCTCTCTTTCTCTCTCTCAAAATAAATAAGCAAACATTAAAAAAATTAAAAAAAAGAACAAGCATTCCACAGAACACAGTTGGGAAATGCTATTCTATAAACAAGAATACGATAGAATGATTATCACTTCAACTCCACCAACCAACATTTTAGTGGAGTTGCAGAAAGAGTGGTGGATTTGTAGAACAAGCCTCCGCTGCATTTGTGTAATCACAATTAATGTACTTCTAAAAATTTTGTACAATAATAAAAGTTTTTCCTTTCTAATGTACTCAGGAACTCCTAAAGAGTTTTAAACATCCTCTCGACTGGAAAGTAGGAGAAATTAAAAGTAAGGTCTGAAAATTTTACATGAAAAAAAAGACAACGGTAAAATGGACCTCCAGATTTGCCACCTACCAGCCAAGTCATTTGTATAAATCATTTCAATAATGATTGTATGAATATCAAATTGTATAATACACATAATGCTAAAGACACATGAGAGATACTGACCAAATATGAGTTCTTTCTTTCATCTCTCATGAACATGCTTTTAAATCCTATAGCTGTGTCCACAGCATTGTATGACAGTCATTGTAAATGAGATTTTAAAAAATCGATGTTTCTATTCATTGAAATCATTTACTTCCATGCACTGAGTTAAATGGTGGACAAATGATTGCCCGGCATTCATTCCTATCCTCCTTCTAAAAGTACTCTGATTTATTATTCAGGCCTTTCCCTGAATGGTATAGTTTATGCAGTTCCAGGGAAATTTATCCCACATGAAGTTCAGGGGTTGGCCATAAGGATTTATTTTTTAAAAAATGATTGAAATGAGATCAATAAGACTCAGAAGAAAGCTACTAAAGGCTATGCCTAGGAAGAGATCATCTCCCGTGTTGGATGGTCTGTTTTCCCCATTTTCACCCCTCTCGACCCAGATCCTCCCAGCTTTATGCCTTGAAAATCTGTTTTCAATGGATGGTCTCATGTAGATTCTCAGCTGCTGTCGGCTAAAGGGAGATAGAAACAACAGAATGTAGAGCGAGAGAAAAATGAAAGAACAGAGTATTTATTAGCCCCACACCAGTCTGCTGCTTGGTGATGCCCATCTTTCATCATTCTGTCCCCTCCAGTGTCTCTTGGTGTGCTATGTCACCTATACAGCTCGCCTCCTTCTCAAACCTCAAGAATCTTCAAGGAGGTAGTGGAAGAATTGGCATGGCCCTTTCAAAATTCCCTTTCTAAAATTTTTTTAATGTTTTATTTATTCCGAGAGAGACAGAGACAGCGTGAGCAGGGGAGGGTCAGAGAGGGAGGGAGACACAGAATCTGAAACAGGCTCCAGGCTCTGAGCTGTCAGCACAGAGCTCGACGCGGGGCTCAAACCCATGAACCGTGAGATCATGACCTGAGCCAAAGTCAGACACTTAACCGACTGAGCCACCCAGGTGCCCCTCGAAATTCCCTTTTGTATTCTGGAAAGAAAGAAACATCGGCAAACCCTTTCATAGTAATGCTTTGATTTCATCACACAACTAAATGAATAACGCTGGAATAAAATAATAGCAATAAATACGTACACAAACAAATAAGAACATAAAAATGGAGAATTACGGGTGCTATGATCACAGTCTAGTTGTGGAAGGACACATACAGACAAGATGTAGAGAGTTTTAAAGTATGAATACAAAATTGTTGGGGCGCCTGGGTGGCTCAGTCAGCTGAGCGTCTGACTTCAGCTCAGGTCATGATTTCATGATTTCAGGTTCATAAGTTCGAGCTCCTCATGGGGCTCTGTGCTGACAGCCCGGAGCTTGGAGACTGCTTTGGATTCTGTGTCTCCATCTCTCTCTGCCCCTCCCCCCCAAAACAAATAAACAGTTAAAAAATTAAATCATAGAAGACAAAAATGCCCAGGAAAGCAGCATTATGGAGGTGATTTTAATTAAGCTGAATTTTTAAAGACAAATACCTTCAATGAAGGCAAGGAGGAAAAGGAAATTATAGACAAAGTCCAGCAGGATAATAAACATTCAGGGTTCTGAAACAGACAGATGTGTTTGAAAAACTGTAAGCAGCTCATTAAGGTTAAAATACTGAGTTTAGACTTGAGTTACATAGCCTGACGTGAGTTTAGAGACAGACAAGGGCTTGTACAGCATGGGCTGAACTCCACTCAAGGAAAACAGGGTTTTATTCTTCTGTCAAAGGGTACCTACTTAGGGGTTGTAAGCAAAAGAACAGCCTGGCCAATGCTGTGTTTTAGGAAGAGCCCATGGGTAACATAATACTAAATGGAGGCAACGAGACTATTGCAAGAACTGGGAGAGAGGAGCCTTAGAATCACACAGGTGAGAGATTCTAATTCAGGATCCTGGCAGTGTGATGGAGGACTCAGGTTTTAGACAGGCAGGTTGTAAGGCAATAACATTTTAAAAAATGATTTCTGATCTGGATGGATAAGAGCGAGAGGAAAGGATGAGTCCCGTATTTCTGGCCCGTGCACGTGGAAGGTGTCGTCTGCTCGGGCTGCCGTAATAAACACCATGGACTTGTATCGAGCAATAGAGCTTTGGTTTCTCACAGTTCTGGAAGCAGGAAGTCCAAGACCCAGATGGCAGCAGGGTTGGTGTCTGGTGAGGGCTCTCCCTTGGGTGGCAGGTGCCTCCTTGCTAGGCGCTCATGTGACCTACGGCCCGTGCAAGTGCAACAGTCTGAAAGAGAACGAGCGAGCTCTCCAACGCCTCTTCTTCTAAGAACATGAATATTATCAGGGCTTCGCTCTTAGGGCGCCTCCTAATTTTTATTACCCCCTATGGCCCTGCCTTCAAATACAGTCATATTGGGACTTAGGGCTTCACCATAGCTGGGGAGACCCAATTCAGTCCATAGCAGAAGAATATCCTATCAATTGAAAAGTTTGATTCCTTCATTATGTTTTTACACAGCAGTCAGTACCGGTGTTTTGCGCATCCTTTCCATATTGTTACTCATGTACTGTTCCTCATATTGTTTCTCATAGTTCATATTGTTACTAGGACTAGGCAGTCATAATGTATCTGCATTTTTAGGGCCCCTTTTCTTTCTCATTTATGTAGAATCTTTTTATAAAACCACACGGGTACCTGATAAGAAAAAAAAGATCTCTTAGAAATAATTCTCGATGTTAACACTATTCATGTGATCAGTAATGCATTTCACGTATTTCTGGAACCTGAGCAAGTCATCCAAAGCTTTTTCAAACCATAATATGTGTTCAATGCCCATCAAAGTCAGAGAAGACAGATAGCATCATTTGAACATTTCTAGTTTTTAGTGCTTTTGTGAGTCAGCCTCACGAGAAGAACTAGTGGTCTCAGATGTTGATAGTTACGGTTATTCTTTGAACATCAGAGGTGTGAAGAATCCAGCCTCTATGGGGTAAATCAGGGAAGGGCCAGCAACTGAGAAATGAATTCCTGGTGCTATTCAGATACCATATCAAAGTAGATAGATGGTGAATGGATGGATAGATGATAGACAGATAGACAGACAGACAGGCAGGCAGGCAGACAGATAGAGAAAGACAGATGCTTAGATAGACTGAGACGATCAATAATGTGGAAGATACCAAGCCAGTTACCGAGGATATAGAGATTAACAAAACACATCCTGATATGAAGAAGAATCACTCACTTATTCAATAAGCATTTATTGAGCATCTATTTATGGCCAAATATGGGATGTAAGAAAAAAGAAGTAGGAACGGTCCTAACCATCACTCATCTTTACACCATAGAAAAAGCAGTGGCGATGAACGCCTGAGTACAAACAATTCTAAAATCCTGCTTTGACAGGTGACATCAAGGAAAATGGCATCCAAATAATGATTCTGACACCGATTTCAAGTATTTGTAACACAAATAATTAGTTAATGTTCTCTAAAGCAACCTCCTCTATATAAGCAGAACGGAAGCTACATGCGGGTTCAGAAGATATTCAAACACTTGGGCAACAGCAGTAGCCCATCAAAGCGTTATAATATACCTTCTGGTATGAGCCTGACCATAGATTCAATGTTTCATACAATCAAAGGCTTAAAGATCCACTCCTGAACTGTGTAACGTTGATACTTTCAAAGCTACAAAATAGGCTAACTTTGACTTGGTGAAGTTTCATTAGAACCCCCTGACCTTTTTGCAACCTATCATTTTAGACTTGGGAATTTCTCTGCACCTTTCAAAACACAGTTTCTAACAATAACCATAAATGACTTCATATTGTTATCATTGGGAGGTTACAATGAATATATATTTTCAAGCAGGACACTTTTTACCTTATTTGCGTTACTGTAGGATTCAACTTCTCCTGTTGAATCTAAGCATTCTTCATCTCAGTAACACAAAATTCTCACAGTTGTCTCTGCTTTTCTGCATTTTATGAATGGAATTAAAAAAATGAATGGAAGAAGTCACACTTTGTTGTCCTGTTCCTCGCCACACCTGGCTCTTCAGGCATTTTTAATCCCACTTGGGGTTTGTTTAACCCTGTGTGTCTCTTACAAAATTACAGCAAGAAACAGCAAGTCTTAATGAAAGCCTAGCAGCTACTTAGAACCAATTATATAGCAGAAAATGTTAGATATTTTTAAATGCATTATCGCTTTAAATGGTCACAGCGTTTCAGAGGAGCATGTACTGTTGTTCTCATTCTACCAAAAAGGAGCTTGGTCTTGGAGAGATTAACTGGCTCCAGACATAACAGCGTGGAAAGCCAACTGATGTCTCTGATATTAATGCCAATGCCTTTTACACAACAATATCTTCAATTACCTTGAACTAGGTAACAGTGCTAACTATTCAGTGCTTTAATAACCCATGGAAAGAATTATTTCCCTCATCTGAAAATGAAGATCTGAATCGGGTGAAGCCTAAGGCCCATTCATTCATTGAAGTACCTGATTACAGAGCGTCTATCGGTATATGTGTATATATGCATATATATACACACATACATACATATATTTATATACATAATTTCTTATTCTAAATAGACTACATATAATTATTTTATATATATAATATTTCATATAAGCTTATATACATGTGTACACATATGGTATGTATATATAAGATATATATATACAGGTATATCCGGGTATAGATTATCACTGAGATGAACTGAGATTGTTAATGGTCACATTACAGCTACACCACATTAACAGGTCAGAGTACAAATGTCCTTTCCTGTAGGGATTCGGCATCAAAACATCCTGCCCAATCTCTCCCCAACCCAAATCTCCAGACCATCCCCAGACTCTTAAAGCAAAACGTCATTAGAGTCGGCCATAGAAAGACAGCTTTGGTTTTTATTTTGGTTTTCGCACATTGGTGCCTTTACTAATATTACAGCTGAGGCCTAATGGAACCAGAGCTCAGGACTCCCACCCCAACAAGAGCTCATTCTTCATGAAATAAACTTCAGGTTAGATTCCATTAAGTGTGTCAGGAGTAGATGTTTCCTCGCTGGATGCCACATCATTCTTCCATGTGACATAGTCAAGGACAGAGCTTGTGAATGACATCTTCCGCAGTGAAATCTGCTCAAAGGTCAGAACAGATATATTGCCCCTTGTGTGCGGCAGCTCAATAACTCATTGTTCGAAAATAGGACTCTCAGCCTAAACCTGAGGACCCATTTCGATTCAGGCACATTTTTCATATCTCCCCGTCAATGAATCCTAAGTGATATAACATTGAGGGTCCTGAGATTGAGCATTCTCATCAAATCTATTTAGAAATCTACTTTAACCCCCTGTTCTAGCATATTGTTTTTGTAAAATTAACTAGTGGAGAAAAATTCCAGATTGGGAGGAGGGAATTTGCCTTAACAAAGCTGGGGGGAGTCGGGGGGCAGAACCACGGGGGACTTGATGTTGCTCTGTGAGCACCCTTTTCCCTCCTCCAGATCAAAGGTACTTTCCAGAAGGAGCTGACTTAAGGTTCACAAGCCTTCAAGTATAGCCCCAAATGTATTATTTGCTAGACATATAATCCTAGAAAACATAGCTTCCTTACCCATTACCTACCCCATTTTGAAAATGAGCACAGTATGGAGTGCCTGGGGGGCTCAGTCGGTTAAGCATCTGACTTCGGCTCAGGTCATGATCTCACGGTTTGTGGGTTCAAGCCCCTGCATAGGGCTCTGGGCTGACAGCTCGGAGCCTGAATCCTGCTTCAGATTCTGTGTCTCCCTCTCTCTCTGCCCCTCCCCTGCTCACACTCTGTCTCTGTCACTCAAAAATAAATAAATGTTGATTTTAAAAAAAGAAAGAAAAGAAAATGAGCACAATACATCAACCTGTCATGAGTCTGAGCATATTTTGAAAATGTTAGGAATGCACTTACATGTAAAATACTATAGGCTGCAATATATTTTCATCAGCCTAATCGTATTATTTGATTTTTCCACTAAGAAAGTTAGTCTGAGTTTCATGCATCATATCTCTGGCAGCTAGAACGACCTTGTTAACTGTGGCACTCAGGGCGATCAACTGCCTGCAATGGGAAATGGCACAGAGACGCCCTCGAGGCTGCTCAAGGGTCAGTAGGCAGAAGGCAGCTGCAGTGCACAGTGATGAACCCTAACGCAGTGATTCCGGGGGCATCGACCAGGCACCGCTCTGAGTAGCAAAGCTGAACCCGGAGGTAGGAGAAAGATCACGTCCACGACCCACACAGAAACTGAAATCACACAGAAGCAAAACGCGAGGGCCGTTACGTGGTAGGATATTCAGAGAGAGTTTTCACCAGGCCCCCGATGTGCCAGCGGCTCGGTTCACTGCCAAGGGTGGAGCGTGACTGGGTGGTCCGGGGTTAGTAGCGGAGCAGAGCAGGATGTGTATTTGCAGAGCCCGGTCTACACACATGGCTTCATCTGTTGTCCCCTCCACTGTGACACACACACACACACACCTTACTACCTTAAGTCAACCCTGGAAGCACAGCTGTATAGCCTCTTGCTGGCATGCATTTCTCACGGTCAGACTCCAGAGATGGTCCGGGTCTTTAGACAGCCTAACTGCAACTTATCTTAATAAAAAGCTTCAGCGTGAACTTATCTTAATAAAAAAGTTCTACACAGGGGCGTCTGGGTTGAGTGTCCGACTTCAGCTCAGGTCATGATCTCACGGTTCGTCGGTCCAAGCCCCACGTCGGGCTCTGTGCTGACAGCTCTGAGCCTGGAGCCTGCTTCGGATTCTGTGTCTCCCTCTGTCTCGCCCCTCCCCTGCTCTCTCTCTCTCTCTCTCTCTCTCTTCCCAAAATAAACATAAAAAAATTTTTTAAGAGAAACATGCCACATAAATGTTTTGAGTTTAATCCACAAGCCATTCTCCAGCGAAAACATAGTTCTAAAGTATGTGCCTTCCTGATCTGCAGAGTTCGCAAATAGGCTAATTCTGATCTGGACTCCGGAACGTTGGACACTATAACTCCCATTCTAGACCAGAAGACACATGGTCCTCGTCTGGGCCCCTTGCTCATGCCACTGACCAGTGTGTGCCCTTTGTCCTCAGTCACCAGGAGGGGTCGCAATCCTTCCAGGACAACGTTCCAGGCTGGTGCTGTAAGGACACAAGTCTAAACGTCCAAAGCAAACTGACTCCATGACAGGCTTTAAGTTTCCCCTCTAAACTAGAAGCCCTGAGTTTTGGCTTCCCCGAAACTATCAGGCCCATTGCCCAAGGCAGGAGAAACCACCCTCGCAGCACCCAATCAGGAAAGGCCAGCGACCACCCTCCACATTACTAAGGGAGAGGCCTGGAGATAGAAACTATAGATAGGACCCTGTTACCTAATGTTAAAGTTAACCTGTTAGTCGCCGAACAAGACCCTAGGCTCGCTCAGTGATTGGTTGAATTTAAAGGTACTCTAAATGTTGTAATTGGATCCCGCCAAAAGTAACGAATACTCTAGACAATGTGTATGGTCAAACCCGCTGTCAATGATGTTGAATAATTATGATTGGATCACTGCTCCCATGTCACAACTTCTGTAACTCCCCCGTCTCAAACCCCATAAAAACCCTACTCTGCCCTTGTTCGAGGCTCTCAGCACGGACCCATACGCTGGTGAAGTCTGTGAGCCCGAGCTCGAGCCCGTAATAAAGCCCTTTGCCTTTGCATGCGTGACTCGGTCTCCCTGGTGGTCTCTGGTCGGTGAGGATACTGCGATCTGGGTACAACAGTGCCAACAACATATTTGTGAGTGTCGTGCGTTCACCATGTCAGCTCTAGGCCTTTGGTCTCTTAATCGAGGCACAGAGTAGATTTTAACAAATTCAAATCAGCAAAACTTATCAAACAAATAATTTTTAAGCATCATGGATACAAGGAAGAGCACGATACAGTCTCACTAAAGTGTACAGTGCAATGGGAGTGAAAACACAACTACGACTTCCGTGTTGGGCTATACTGGCTCCGTTACGTGTGGCCCGGGCCTGATGCAGTGATTCCATTCCTTGTATTCCACATGCAACACTGAGAAATGAATGAAACCTCTCTTCAACTCAGTTTGCTCACTTGTAAAATGGGAATAAGACTGGTACTCAAGAGATCTGTCATCAGTTTTCTATTGTTCCAGAAAGGAATTACTACACACTTAGTTCCTTAAAATAACACAAGTTTATCTTACAGTTATCGTTTCAGCTAGAAGTCTGACACAGGGCTCACGGGGCTAATACCGAGGCTGTGTTCCTTCCCAGAGGTCTTGAGGGAGAATCTCTCCAGGTCCTTTCCAGGCTCTAGATGCATCCACATTCATTCCTTGGTTCATGGGCTTCTTCCTCCATTTTTTTAAAAAATATTTTTAATGCTTTTATTTATTTTTGAGAGAGAGACAGAACACGAGTGGGGGAGGCACAGAGACAGAGGGAGACACAGAATCCAAAGCAGGCTCCAGGCTCTGAGCTGTCAGCACAGAGCCCAATGTGGGGCTTGAACTCGTGAACCATGAGATCATGACCTGAGCCCAAGTTGGAAGGTTAACCCACTAAGCCACCCAGGCACCCTAAAGCTGTCATAGGCAGATTAAATCCCTCCCACTTAGGATCTCTCTGACTCTGGCTCTCCTGCCTCCCTCTCCCTCTTGCGACTGCATTAGGCTCCCCTGAATAATCCAGGACTCCCCTTACTTTAAAGTCAGCTCGTTAACAGCCCGAAATTCATCTGCAATTTGAATTATTTCTCTACCGTACAAGGAAACATATTTATAGGTTCCAGGGATTAGGGCATTGACATCTTTTAGGGGAGGGGATGCATTTTTCTGTCCACCACAAATGTTAAACACAGTTCAGGAAGTGGGTTAAGGTGGGGGATATATGATGTCAGCAAGCCAATAAGGGACACTTAATTAAACCAGATAACCCACTGGACCTGATCTTATTAAGTTTCCCCCACTTTTTCCAAGAAAGGCATCTTGGTTTTATCCCTGACTCCAATCTAAAGGACAATTTGATATATGAATGCAGGTGTTAAGGGAAGTGAATGACTGAGTGGGTAACATATCTTTTATTTGCAGAACATGTAAAATTCTTTACCTTCATCAAATTGGAAAAAAGACCTATAGAGATTTTTTATGTTTACTTATTTTTGAGAGAGAGAGAGAGATCATGAATGAGGGGGGGCCAGAGAGAGAGGAAGAGAGAGGATCCAAAGCATGTGCTGACATTGCATGCAGGGCTCAAACTCACGAACCGCGAGATCATGACCTGAGCCGAAGCCAGACACTTAGCCAACTGAGCCACTCAGGTGTCTCATTTTTTAAGTCATTAAAAATTATTTTTGGTGATAGATCACTATGCAATTTGGGGCATATAACTAAGAAGGAACTCAAGGAATTGGACAATATTACCATGACAAAATAATTTTTTCCATCCATTCAAAGTTTATCCACTAAAAATGAAAAATAAGCACAGAACGAATGCTGATCTGTTTATTCTACCAATAATTATTATTTATTTTTAATAATATGAAAAAATTGTCAAAAGTTCCATCCAGCTTCAGAAGAGATAGTTTTCTGGGGCACCTGGATGGCTCAGTCGGTTAAGCATTTGACTTCAGCTCAGGTCATGCTCTTAGGGTTGTGGGTTCAAGCCCCACATCAGGCTCTGTGCTGACAGCTCAGATTCTGTGTCTCCCTCTCTCTCTGCCTTTCCCCTCCTAGTACTCTCTCTCTCTCAAAATTAAACATTAAAAAAGTCATTTAAAAAGAAGAGATAGTTTTCTAATTAAAGAAATACTTTTAGTTTTTACTAATGGCTTATTCAAATATATATAATATGTTGACTACTCTTTTGTTGTCAATAATTATAATAACAATTCAATCTACAAAAAATACTTATAGCTTCATGACAACTTGAAATAAAATAGAAATTATTTTTAGTTTATATACAGAAATGTTTTGCAGAGTACTGATAGGCTGAGTAAAAGATTATCAAGAAAAAAATAAGTAATTAGTTGCCTTATGATAAAAACTTCTATAGGAAAAATGGAATGAAAATAGTTTTGTATTGCTGTTTTTGCCTGTTGTTTTTTAATGTTAATTTATTTTTGACAGAGAGAGAGAGAGAGAGAGAGAGAGAGTGTGCACAGGGGAGGAGCAGAGAGAGAGAGGGAGACACAGAATCCTTAGGAATGTATCTCTTTTCTATTAATCTTGCCCCCTCAGTGCAAGGTAAGGAATTAATCCCTGCTACTTGGTTAAAAAAGGTTTAATAGGTTATACCTTCCAAAGGTATTTGCATTTCACTGAGAATCCAAAAATGTTCCCAGACTTAAAGGATTACCTCAAAGATTTTTTTAAAAAGTGAAGGTAAAGACATAATAGATAAAGCCCAGGACTTTATTCTAAAAGATCTAAGATCTCAGACCCAAAATATATTATCAATATCCATGAATATTCTTCACTTTCTGATTGAAGACATTCTAACAGGAATAATTTGGAAATAGAGCCCTCTGGCACCCCTTCAAGTCCTTTACAACTGTCTCTCTTTATGGTCAGCTTTGCCAGCATTTCTCTATTTCTATGTTTCTGTAATCCAGAATAGATAATACCATTCTGGGCACCAATAGAAGCCTGCACACATGCAGACATAAACATTTCTATCAGGCACTTCTTATTTGTCGTCTTTAAAAACCAAAGGTTATTATAATTGGTGCCCAGAACTGTAGAAGCAGGAGAGGTTACCCCAAACCAAAAGATCATGTTACAAAGGGTACTATCAGACTGACTTACAAGAGGCAGAAGGGAACACTCAAAAGGCAAATCCCTTCCAAAAAAAAAAACAAAAAAAAAAAAACCCTTTAGTGAACTACAGATTAACAACTGAAGAAAGAATCTGGGCATGATTCTGTTCCTCTAACTTCTGGGTCTTTTCTCACTAAAGGGTCTGCTTCCTGACTCAACAATTTTTCCTAAAATACATATCTCTTTCTCACCTTTCAAAGATCAGCTTACACAGAAACTCCTTTAAAAGCCTACCTTGATTCTACCTATCCACACCACCCTGAATTTCCTTCATGTTGATCTTTTATTCTTTATAGATTTTTTTCACCTCCTTACTTGTCTTGTCCACTTGTTTTCTTGTTTGTTATCGACAAAGAATAAGCTCTATGAGAGATGGAGTTTGGCCATTTTGCCCAACTCTATGTCTCCGTAATCTTAGCAGTGTTTGACATGGTAAATGTGTGTGTAATTAATGAATAAGAAATTAATAAAGTAATTAATGTAAAATAATATAACAGAGACTCTTCCAGCAACAGGAAAATAAATGGCACAGTACGTGTACTCTTGGCAAAAATCTGTAAAAGTAGGCACAATATATAAGATACCATTGTTCATGTTTTGAACAGCAAGAAGCCCAGGACTGTAATCCTAGAGAAAAACAAGACACATCAGTGAAGCTCCAGATTCACTCCATGGTCACTCCAACTTTCTGCCTGCATGCATTTTCTGCTGCTGAGTAAGAAGTAGAACCCCACTCCCACCCCCACCGCCAAAAATAAAATACTTGGGTATAAATCTAACAAAATACACTCGAGATCAAATATATAAAAAGAAAGCTACAAAAGTCTGACGGCAGAAATCAAAGATTAAATAAATGAAGAGGTATTCCATGTTCATGGATAGGATACACACACACACACACACACACACTGGAGTATAATTTGCCATAAGGAAGAAGGCAGTCTTGCCACTTGCAACATAATGTATGGAATTTGAGGGCATTATACTAAGTAAAATAAGTCATACACAGCAAGACAAATACCGCATGATCTCACCGTATGTGGAATCTAAAAAACAGAAGACAAAAACCAAGAAAACAAGCAAAACACACACACACACACACACACACACACACACACACACACCTGAGCTCATGCAAGAACTCTTGGATATAGACAACAGATGGGTAGTTACCAGAAGAAAAAAGGTGGGGGGATAGATAAAATGGGGGTAGGGTATTAAAAAATACAAACTCCCAGCTATAAAATAAACCCTGGGGTTATAATGTACAATATGGGGACTACAGTTAATAATTCTCTATTGTATATTTGTACATTGCTGTAAGAGTAGCTCTTCAAAGTTTTCATCTCAAGAAAAGAGGGGCGCCTGGGTGGCTTAGTAGGTTAGGTGTCCGACTTTCGCTTAGGTCATGATCTCGCGGTTCGTGGGTTCGAGCCCCGCATCGGGCTCTGTGCTGACTGCCAGCTCAGATCCTGGAGCCTGTTTCAGTCTGTGACTCCCTCTCTCTCTGACCCTCCCCTGCTCATGCTGTCTCTCTCTCTCCTAGAAATAAATTAAAAAAAAAAAAAACATTAAAAAAAAAAAGAAATTATAACTATGTATGGTAATGGATATTAACTAGATTTACTGTGGTGATCATTTCACAACCTATACAAATATTGGATCAGTATGTTGTGTACTTGAAACTAATATAATCTTATGTGTCAATTACATCTAAATTAATAAAAATGAAGTGTAAAATAGTCTAACTATATAATGCCTACGGAAGAAGCATTTTAAAAATACTTATTTCACGAAATCCAACACCTATTTCTAGATAAAAAGGTATTTTCTAAGCTGGATAAAGAATATCTACAAAAATGTACAGCTAATACACTTAATGGTGAGAAGCTAAAGGCTTTTTCAATTAAATCAGGAAAAAGACAATGATGTCCCCTCTCAGTACTGCTTTCAGTATCTTACTGGAAGTCCTAGCTGATGCACTAGGACAAGAAAGGGGAATTAAAGATACACAGATTAGAAAAAAAGAACTAAAACTGTTTGTTCACAGATGAAATGATGTTCTATCATATTGACCCTCCTGGATCAATATGCAATCATAACAAGGTTGCAAGATACAAGGTTAATATACAAAAGTCAACTGCTTTTCTGTACATCAGCAATGAACAAGTGGAATTTTAAATTAAGAACACAATACCATTTTACATTAGCACCCCCCCAAAGAAATACTTTGGTACACATCTAACAAAATATATTCAAGATCTATATGAAGAAAACTATAAAAGTCTGATGAAAGAAATCAAAGAATGATGAAATAAATATTTCTACAATATTGTCAAGATGTAAGTTCCTTGCAATTCAACATGCAAGATTCAATACAACCCAAATCAAAACCCCAGTAAGTTATTCATTGAATGTTGACAAACTGATTCTAAAGTTGAGGTAGAGAGGCCAAAGACCCAGCACAGCCAATGCCACAGTGAAAAGGAAAAACAAAGTCAAACAACTGATACTACCAGCTTCAAGACTTACTATAAAGCTACAATAATCAAGACAGTGTGGTATTGATGAAAGATCGACAAATAGATCAGTGAAACAGAATAGACAGCCCAGATATAGACCCACAAAAATATAGCTGACTTATCTTTAACAAAGGATCAAACGCTATTCAATGCAAGACAATCTTTTTAACAAATGCTGCTAGAACATCCATGTTCCAAACAATGAACCTAGAGACAGACCTCATACTTTTCATAAACTTTAATTCAAAAGCGATTACAGACACAAATGTGAAACACAAAACTATAAAATGCCATAGAAAAAGTCTAGATGATTGTGGGTTTGGTGATGACTTTTTAGCTACTATGCCAAGAGCATGATGCACAAAAGAAATAACTGAGAAGCTGTACGTCATTAAATTAAAATTTTCTGCTCAGTGAAAGACATCATCAAAGGAATGAGAAGATAATCCATATACTGGGAGAAAATATTCTAAAAATGTATCTGATAAAATTTAATCCAGAAATATAAAAAATTGGATACAGCAAAATTAGATGAAGTTATTCAAGAAGTATAATATTTTAACATCAGGAAGTCCTAACAGGTGCACAAGGAAGGAAGGAAAAATAAAAGAGAATAATGTTGGGAAAGTAAGAAGCAAACTTCTTGTATACGGACATGACATGATTGTTTCCTTAGTAGAAAATACAAAGGGATAGCTAAACTATTAGCACTAGTAAGTGAATTTGGCACATCTACCACATACCAATTGCTTTTCTAAGTATTAGCAACAAAACTTAGAAAAAATTTCAATTCTTCCACAATAATGTAAAAGTTAATAGAAACAATTTTTAATATAATTTATTGTCAAGAGTAAAAGTGAATTTAACAAAGATAAGCAAGACCTCTACACTGAAAACTGCAAATCACTGCTATGAAAAAAAAAAAAAGCTACAGAAAAGCCAAGTAAATGAAGAGAAATACCATGTTCATGGACTGAAAGTCTCAAAATTATTAGGTGTTAGTTATCTCTGAGTTAACCTACATATTGAATATAATTCTAATCCTAATCATTGTAGGCTTTCTTTAGAATTTAACAAGGTGATTTTAAAATTTATATAGAAATGCAAAGAATTCAGAATACTGATAAGGAACAAAGGATTTACATTACCTGATTTCAAAACCTACTATAAAGCTATTCTCATCATTCTAACACTGACATACAGATCAACATCTAGTTCAGCAGTGCAATATATAATACAAAAATAAACTTACATTTCTGAGGCCAACTGATTTTCCACAAAGACACTAAAGCAACTCAACGAGGAAAAGAAAATCTTTCAATGAACAATGCTGGAAAAAAATGGATTATCCACTGGGGAAAAGTAAAATAAAATTTGACCTCCACCTCACTGTGTATCCAAAGATTAATTTAAGTTGAATCACAGAATATAAAAGCTAAAACAATAACATCTTTAGGGGGGAAAATAGAAGAAATTCTTTGTGGCCAAATAAATACTTCTTGGACACAACTCAGAAGTTACTAATTATAGAAAAAGAAGAGTGACAAATTGGAACATATTAAAATTTAAAACTTCTGTTAATCAAAAGAGAGTTCCAAGAGAATTGAATAAGCAAATCCTAGAGAAAACAGGAGAAAATATATACAAAACATATGTATAAAGACTTCTATCATCTCATGAATATAGATGCAAAAATCCTCAACAATATATTAGCAAACCAAATCAACAATATATTTTAAAAAATCATACACCATGATCAAGTGAGATTTAGTTTTGGGATACAAGGGTGGTTTAATATTAGCAGAACCATCAATGTCATATGTCACATCAATAAGAGAAAGGATAAAAACCATATGATCATTTCAATAGCTGCAGAAAAAGCATTCAACAAAGCCCAGCATCCACTCATGATAAAAACTCTCTGCAAAGTAGGCCTAAAGGGAATATATCTCAACATTATAAAGCCTATCTACAAAAAGCATGCAGCCAATAAAACTTCTCAATGGTGAAAAACTGATTATGTTCCCCTAAAGTCAGGAACAAGACAAGAATGTCTATTATTACCACTTTTATTGAACACAGCACTGGAAGTTCTAGCTACAGTAATTAAACAACATAAAGAAATAAAAGGCATCCAGATTGGTAAGGAAGAAGTAAAACCCTCACTATTTGCAGATGACATGATACCATATGTAGAAAACGTGAAAGATTACCAAAAAACTTCTAGAACTGATAGATGAATTCAGTAAAGTCACTGGATACCAAATCAATGTACAGAAATCTGTTGAATTCTCAAATACTAATAATGAAGCAGCAGAAAGTGAAATTAAAAAAAAAAAAAAAAACAAATTCAGGGCCGCCTGGGTGGCTCAGTCGGTTGAGCGTCCAACTTTGGCTCAGGTCATGATCTCACATTTCATGGGTTCATGCCCCTCGTTGGGCTCTGTGCTGACAGCTCAGAGCCTGGAACTTGCTTCAAATTCTCTGTCTCCCTCTCTCTCTCTGCCCCTTCCCTGCCTGCAATCTGTCTGTCTATCTCTCTCTCTTTCTCTCTCAAAAACAAATAAACATTAAAAAAAATTTTTTTAAAGAAACAACCCCGGTTACAATTGCATCAAAACCAGTAAGATACCTAGGAGTAAACTTAACCAGAGATGAAAGACCTGTACTCTGAAAACTATAAAACACTGATGAAAGAAATTCTAGATGATGCAAAGAAATCAAAACATATTCCATGTTCATGGGTTGAAAGAACAAATATCATTAAAATGTTTATAGGGGCGCCTGGGTGGCTTAGTCGGTTAAGCGTCCGACTTTCGCTTAGGTCATGATCTCGCGGTTCGTGGGTTCGAGCCCCGCGTCGGCCTCTGTGCTGACTGCCAGCTCGGAGCCTGGAGCCTGTTTCGGAGTCTGTGACTCCCTCTCTCTCTGACCCTCCCCTGCTCACGCTGTCTCTCTCTCTCTCTCTCTCCTAGAAATAAATAAAAATATTAAAAAAAAATGTTTATACTACCCAAAGCAATCTGCACATTTAATGTAATCCCTATCAAAATACCCACCAGCATTTTTCAGAGAGCTGAAAGAAACAACCCTAAAATTCGTATGGAACCACAAAAGATCCCAAATATTCAAAGCAACCTTGAAAAAGAAAAACAAAAGTGGAGGCATCACAATTCTGGACTTCAAGCTATATTACAAAGCTGTGGTGATCAAAACAGTATGGTGATGGCATAAAAAATAGGCACATAGGTCAATGGAACAGAATAAAATCCAGAAATTAAGACACAACTATATGGTCATTTGATCTTTGGCAAGCAAGAAAGAATGTCCAATGCAAAAAAAAAAAGACAGTCTTTTCAACAAATGGTGGTGGGGAAACTAGACAGCAACTGCAGAAGAATGGAACGACCACTTTCTTATACCATACACAAACATAAATTCAAATGGATTAAAGAGCTAAACGTGAGACCTGAAACCATCAAACTCTCAGAGAAGATCACAGGCAGTAACAACTATAATCTAGTGAGTCGAAATCATGTTTTAGTTTAAACTAATCATCATACTCGGTTCATTCTAATCCTTTTTGGGTTCATTCGTAAGCTAAACCTGCGGCCAGTGGTGAAATTAGCAGAAGTAAGTATAGTTGACAGTGGCCACAGGAACTTCTTTCTAGATATGTCTTCTGAGGCAAGGGAAACAAAAGCAAAAATAAACTATTAGGACTACATTAAAATGAAAAGTTTCTGGGACGCCTGGGTGGCTTAGTCGGTTGAGCATCCGACTTCTGCTTGGGTCATGATCTCATGGTTCGTGGGTTCGAGTCCCACAAGGGGCTCTGTGCTGACTGCCAGCTCAGAGCCTAGAGCCTATTTTGGATTCTCTATCTCCCTCTCTCTCTGACGCTCCCCTGCTCACACTGTCTCTCTCTCTCTCAGAAATTTAAAAAAAAAAAAACAACCATTAAAAAAATGAAAAGTTTCTGCACAGCAAAGGAAACAATCAACAAAACTGAGAAGCAACCTACTTAATAGGAGAAGATATTTGTAAATAACATATCTGTAAAAAGTTTTAGTGTCCAAAGTACATAAAGAACTCATTCGGGGCACCGGGATGGTTCACTTAGTTAAGCGTCCAACTTTGGCTCAGGTCATGATCTCACGGGTTTGTGAGTTTGAGCCTGTGTCGGGCTCTGTGCTGACAGCTTGGAGCCTGGAGCCTCCTTCAGATTCTGTGTCACCCTCTTCCTCTGTCCCCCACTCTGAAAAATAAAAATAAAAATTTTTTAAATGTGCTGAAGGCATGAATAGACATTTTTCCAAAGAAGATATACAGATGGCAGACACATGAAAAGATGCTCAATATCACTCATCATCAGGAAATACAAATCAAAGCTATGAGATATTACCTCACACCTGTCAGAATGGCTAAAATCAATGACACAAGAAACAAATATAGGCAAGAACGTGAAGAAAGGGGAACTCTCTTGCACTATTGGTGGGAATGCAAATTGGCGTAGCCGCTCTGGAAAACAGTATGGAAATGCCTCAAAAAGTTTAAAATAGAACCACCCTACAATCCAGTAATTGCCCTACTAGGTATTTACCCAAAGAATACAAAAACACTAAATCAAAGGGATATATACACCTTGATGTTTATAGCAGCATTATTTACAATAGCCAAATTATGGGGGGAATAGAACACAAGTGTTCATTGACTGATGCATGAATAAAGAAGATGTGGTGTGTGTGTGTATGTGTGTATATATATATTTATATATGTGGAGAACAACCTGATGGTAATCAGAGGGGAGGTGGGTGCGGGGATGGGTGAAATAGGTGATGGGGATTAAGGAGGGCACTTTTGCTGAGCCTGGGGTATGGCATGGATATGTTAAATCACTATACTGTACATCTGAAATTAATATTACACTGTATATTAACTAACTGGAATTTAAATTAAAACTTTAAAAAATTCTTATGGAAAAGAAGTGGCCGAATGTGAAAGACCAAAGCTTTCTCATTTACTTTTTTAAATTACATTTTTATAGTAATTTTAGTATAGTTATATTTTAGCATAGTTAACATTCAGTGTTATATCAGTTTCAGGTGTAAAAGTTTTCTCCTTTAAAAATAGCAAACATGAGGTGCCTGGGTGGCTCAGTTAGTTAAGCGTCTGACTCTTGCTCAGGTCGTGATCTCACGGTTCGTGAGTTCGAGCCCCGCATCGTGCTCTGTGCTGACAGCTCAGAGCCTGGAGCCTCCTTCGGATTCTGTGTCTCCCTATCTCTCTGACCCTCCCCTGCTCATGCTCTGTCTGTCTCTCTCTCTCTTAAAAATAAATAAACATTAACATTTTTTTAAAAATGGCAAGCATTCTATTGGATAAACTTTCTGCATGGTAAAATGGATTTTAAGTGCCCTAACAGTAAATATTTTCATAAAGAGCGCTCTGGGCCATAAAACTGTTACATGGCTGCTAGAGATATAAGAGAATCTACTTATTGTATTTGATAAAATGGCTGGAAATAGCAATTTAGAAACAGAATTGTCATTTTGTTTCAATTTTCAATCCAAGAAAACCCTTGATTTTCACCCTTGATTTATAAATGGCTTTGCAGGCATGCAGGAAAATGAGTCAAGAATTCACACGAGCACAGTTAGAAGGCAACCTTTTGACTTACATCTTTCCCCCTATTATATGAGATTTCTGTCATAAGTCATTTACTTGAATTCTGCCCGGAGTGAGAGGATGCCCTTGGCAACCTGAAGACCGAGAGACGATAGGCCATAAAACATCGAACCTGGGAAGGGCAGCGTTGGGTAGATACTGCGGCTCCGAGTTTGTGCCTTGGGGCTGAGCCAGACTTGGGGGAAGCCAGTCGACAGCTCAATCAATACTCGTTACATCCAACAAGATGAGAAAACATTGTTCCGTGACCATCAAAGAAGCGGCGGGCACAGCGTAAGGGAAGCTACGTTCCAGCTTTTTTAAAACCTATAGCAGGAACAGCATACAAGATGTAATTCATAAAGAAAAAAAGGAGAATTTGAAGCCATGTTTCTGGCATTCCTGCAGACAGGACTTTAAACAGCAACAGAAGTGCTTCCTTTTCCTTGTGATTATCATCTCCAATTTCTGGGAGCGATTTAGGAACTTTGATGCTTTTGCTATAGTATTACCTACAAACATAATTGAAAATAATTTTGCAAATTATAATAACGTCATTCAGATGTTCAGTAAGTGAGTGTCAATACGGATAGGGAAACACAGACCCCCATTCCAAGGACTCATAGTTTAATAAAGCAATAATACAGGACACGTTTGTCGGTTAATGTCAGATAATTCTCTGAAAATAAAAAGGCAGCATTAAAGAAGCACACCTCCGTGTTGGCAGAAATCACCACGTATCAGGCAAAGATAATGAAAAAAATACTGGTAACGTGGCTGCGAAGTAAAGGACCCAGCAATGTGCCCTATGCTTTATTTTCAGTCAGTGTTTAAGCTCAGAAAAAGCACAATACTTACCTTACGTTTATTTCTATGTGAAAATTACTCTTGAATTATTCGAGTTTTGAATTGTTCAAGATCTTCAGGAGTGACTCCTTTTATAAAAATGGGGTCATTATATTTTGATGCAGGAAGGTGAAAAATCATTCAAGTCGTAAGAGAGAATAACATCCTTTAGACATTAATGTATCTGTGCCTGATTTATATACCTCCTTGTGAGGGCTGATCAACACTTAGAAAACCAAAAGGCAGGGGCGCCTGGGGGGCTCAGTCGGTTAAGCGTCCAACTTCAGCTCAGGTCACGATCTTGCACAGTCAGTGAGTTCAAGTCGAGCGTGCTGACAGCTCGGAGCCTGGAGCCTGCTTCCGATTCTGTGTCTCCCTCTCTCTCTGCCCCTCCCCTGGTCACGCTCTGTCACTCTCAAAAATGAATAAATATTTAATAATTTTAAAAAACAAATAATGAAAGAAAAGAAAACAAAAAAGCAAATGACGTAAAGAGGTGCCACGCTGGAGGACTCAGGGGTGAAAGTCACCTCAACTGAGATGTGAATACTTTCTCTTCGATATGATAGTCCAGGCTGAGACAAGCCAGTGCTATCCTCTTAACAACAGAGATGAATAAAATTCCCTTTTACTTTAAATGTCCTACTAGTCATTAAGACTATTAGATCACAGGGGGAAAAAATATTTCTTTTCAAGTAAACATTACCCCTACAAACCGAAAGAGACAGACTGAAATCGAGTATACGTCCGGAATGCGGCCTTTGTCTTCTGATGGGGACTTTCTCGTTTAGATGTATGCTCCAAACCTTCCTCTGCTGCCTGTGCTTTACCCTCCAGGCTAACTTGGATGTGCAGCCGCTGTGAGGAAGGAGATGCTTCGATACGTGTGCAAGTAGCACTTAACAGCCCTGCAGGAGACTGTTACCCTTCACTATAAAACATAAGTACGAATCACAGAAAGTTCCCACGTTTCCTCCTGGTCACTTTATTTCTACTTTTATGTAAATAAAACATCAGTTAATTTAGCTTCAGAAGTAAGAGGTGTGGTTACCTCATTTAAAAGTTGAAGAAGAGGGGTGCCTGGGGGGGGCTGAGCGGGTTGGGCGTCCGGCTTGGGCTCAGGTCATGATGTCACGGTTGGTGGGGTCGAGCCCCGCGCCGGGCTCTGTGCGGACAGCTCCGAGCCCGGAGGCTGCTTCGGATCCTGTGCCTCCCTCGCTCTCGGCCCCTCCCCCACTCTCATTCTGTCTCTCTCCTTACAATAAGTAATAAAACATTTTTAAAAATTAAAAAAAAAGAAATTTATAAGTAAACATAAAGACTTGTGGACAAAAAACGAATAAATAAATAAAAAGTAATCATGTTAATACCCTTTTTTAAATGTTTTTATTTATTGCTGAGAGTGAGACAGCCAGTGTGAGCAGGGGAGGGTCAGAGAGAGAGGGAGACACAGAATCCGAAGCAGCTCCAGACTCTGAGCTGTCAGCACAGAGCCCGATGCGGGGCTTGAACCCACGAACTGTGGGATCATGACCTGAGCCGAAGTCGGTCGCGTAACTGACTGAGCCACCCAGGCGCCCAGTTAATACCTTTTTATACCCATGTTAATAGCTATCACTTACTTAAAAATAGCCATAGAGTGTTTTATAGTTTAGGATATATTTGTTTTAAAATGGATGTGTTTTTTTTTAATCATTTCATAACGTGTCTTCTACTAGACATGTTTTTTCCTATAATTTATGAAGAATGTGTGGTAGGTTTAATTTTTGACCTCTGTAGCTATTCAGATGGTGTTGCAACATCTTGTACTCGGTAATTGATGAGAAATACTGATGCTTCACACTCTGCACAGCGGTGTAGGACTGCAGGCCTCAAGTACTCGCTGAAACCCTGCAAACAGAGCTTAAAACCCAGTGGGGAATTATAGTTCCGTGACCTTTAAACATTTTATCAATGTATTGCAGTGTCTCTTACTGTCAGTTACTACATGCACTAGCAACAGGGCACGAAGAAAGTAAAGCTAATTGTATTTAGTACACTGTAATTTTTAAAATTAGAATGTGGTAGGGTCCCCTCCCTAAGAAAGAAAAAAAACATCAAGGCAACCTGGCTGTAAATGATAGCATCACTCATGACCTTGAACCTCACACCACTTAATCAGACTGTATGTCTGTGCATTACCGTATATGGGAGGCAAAGAATTAAAAAATGTGTTAAAAAAACTATGCCACGTGGCCTTCAGGACTCAGTTCTTTGGGCACAAACCCAAACGAGCAGGGCAGGCGGGAATAAAGTTGCTTCTTGGAAAGCAAAGCCTCGGTGTCACAACTCTGCGGGAAAATCTTGCTACAAGAAGCCCAGGAGGATTACATTGTTCTTTGGAAAAATTTGTGAAGAAGGGTTAGAATAGTCGTGTTTTTCTTGTCGTGTGATTTATGATATGGAATCGAAGAATCTCTTTGTCTTCCCTGTGTCTTGACCAATGGTCTCTGTCCTTTCTAAGTTTGGGTCAGTTTCCCACGTTTGAGCCTCTACACTTTGACGTCATCAAATATCTCTGGGAGCTCTCTGGTCCCAAGGCTTCAACTAGGACCTATTCATCCTTTTCTTCCACATCCATTTTCATTTTTCATGTTGATAATTTGCCTTCACTAAGCTCCTCTGGTCACATATCTAGGATTAGCATCGACATCCACACTGTCAGCTATTTCTGCCATAACTCCATCTAGTTTTTATGCAAATTTCACTTCCAGTGCTACCGCTTTTCATTTATTTGTCATGCTCTCTTCTTTGGTGTCCCGTTCCCACTTTCCATTGTCATACTTCCTTCTACAACCGTATGATAGACAGTCTTTTGGGACTATTTTAAGTTATTCTCTCACTGTTATGAAAATTCTACATTTATGTTTATAAGTAACATTATGTGTTCATTTTTTCACTAAGTAGTTTTCTTCCCCCTCCTTTCACATAGGATACGTATTAGTTAGGTAATTCCATAGTAAATGAAACTCAGTAGCTTCATAATTCCTGTGTTCCTGAACAGGTTATGTGTCTGGAAAATTATTTCTTCCTAATGTTTTTTAAGTAGTCATATGACTCTTTTTACCAATAAATATTGGATTACCTGGCTTAACTGCGCTGTTATTGTTAATATTATCACTTGTGATTTCTTTAAGCCAAATTTGCTTGATCCTTATTATATGTATTCTGTATTATTGTGTTTTATGCCCATTGCACAAAACATACACTTAAATTCTGTGTGTATGTGTGCATTTGTCTGGGTTCTAAAGTGTGTTTCAATCTTAATCCTTTCAGGGTAACTGTCTCCCAATATCTCCTTGCTTATGTCATTTTCTTTCATAATTTTGAAATTTACAGCTCCCTTCTGGTCAATTTTTTTTCTATCCAGACTATGCTGTTTGCTATTATTTTATCCAGTGATATGGGTGAAATATAACCTGCTCTTCTTCTGGTGATGGCTAGCTAACAGTTTGCAAATATGTTTGTAATGTGTTTCCGTTAAGTGTGTTCATTTCACCTTTTTCATCATTAATCTGTATTAAAAACTGACAAAGCATTAAATAAAACTTGAACAAATGTGTAAGGACACATAATCCTGAAAGTACAGGAGCGAGAGTCTGGTAGTCATGATAAGAGCCTGTAATAATTTTCCACCTGAATGCTCTCTGCAGGCCGGTGTCTCGTTTTCCTGTCTTTCTGAAAAAAGGGGGAAAGGAAAGAAACAATTGCACTGATCATAAAGATGTATGATCTTTTCAAAGGCAAAGACTCCCTACAAAACAGGGGGGAAATGGAGTTTGCACACGCTCCTTTGCGGGCCCTCAGAGCAGGGAGACATTTCCATACTTAGAAATTTACTTCTGTACATTTCACTCCTTATTGCTGGTTTCAAATTTACTGCAAGGGATCCTTTCAGGGTCTGTTGTTTTTCCTTCTTTATTCCTTTCCCTTCTTTCTTTCTCTCATTTCTTTCTGTTCTTTTTTTCTGTTCTCTCTCTCTCTCTTTGTATAGAAGAGTAGAACTAGAGGTATACGAGAGAATGCCTTGTTTTACCTCTTAGAAAGTTTATGTGACTCATCAAAATCACTGACATTCAGTTCTACAAGCAGCATTAAAGCATTTGAATCCAGGATTCCTGCATCTCCACCCAAAGCTGTTCCCACATGACTCCTTGGCCTCCTTGTCTTTCGTGTTTTTTGTTTTGTTTTGTTTTCTACCCAGAAAAATATAACTCAGAAATTGCCACTGGAATACCTTGACACAGTTTCAACGGGCTCCAATCTAAGTTGCTTCATTAGAATGTGAATCTAACACAAGCATGTGTGTGTGTGTGCACGCACATGTGAGCACATGCATGCCCGTGTGCGCGTGTGCATGCATACACACACACACACACACACACACACACACACACACACTGTCATCCCCCATGGTAGGGATTTGATGAGGGACATATTGAAGTAGCAATGAAGGTATTTCCCCTTCTGATCACTCAGTCCAGAGGGTGATAATTATCAGTAAACATTAGTAAAACCAATGTAATTGGGGATGGCAAGAAGCACCCTAGAATCTAAAAATATGAATTTAAGGATACATAGGAAAACATCATTTTCCTCCTTGCTAGTAAGGGTCAGATATTTGCTTGTTTGTGAAAATAATGTCTCTGCCCAACATGGGCTCAGACTCCAGACCCCAAGATCAAGAGTCACGTGATCTTCTGGCTGAGCCATCCAGCTGCCTCAGGTTCAGATATTTTTATGAAATGTAAGAGCTTCGTTCACAGGAATCCTTTAGAAATCTTCCAAGCCAATGTCATTTTACGTAACACACCACTGAGGTATAATCAAAGTACAAAAGGAAGA
Source organism: Hyaena hyaena (assembly GCF_003009895.1). Classification (NCBI taxonomy): domain Eukaryota; kingdom Metazoa; phylum Chordata; class Mammalia; order Carnivora; family Hyaenidae; genus Hyaena; species Hyaena hyaena. The sequence goes on along the minus strand of NW_024080643.1, from coordinate 6,197,847 downwards.
AACCAATTTCTTAACCGTGGTTTCACCGATCTCATTCCACTTCTGCTCCTTCACTAGTCTAACTGATAATTTGCTCAGAGGGACAGGCCACCAACAAGGTAGTTTCTGTAGCTTGAAATATGATAGACTAAAGGAAAAATGCCTCAAGAGATAGTCTACGTGAAAAATGAAAAGTGAATATATAATGCAGATCCTGAAGCAAGTGGCATCAAATGTTTGAAGACTTCCTTGTGCCAATGATTTTGCCTTATTTTTTTTAATTCTGAAGAGGCATGATTACCCACGAAAGAAATTCATCTGAACCCTGTTAACATTTTCCCGATATAACTGTGCTTTAATTCTTTTTAATTAAGCTCCAGATGAAGAAAACGTATCACCTCGAACCTTATTTCCCGGATGTGGAGACTGATGAATATTTGTTTTGTGTTTTGAGATGTCAGATTAAGTTGGTTAGAAGGAAAAACAGTTCTGATTTTGATTATTCCTATATGCCAGCCAGGAACATTTTTATTATAGAAAATCTGCATATACAGCAAGAATGTTCCCTTCTCTCTGGTGTGAGAGTGTAGAACAGCCATAACCCATCCTGATAAAACACAGATGGCGCCTGCCAAGCCTGCTGCAATTAATCAGCTACATTCTCCTGCCTCCTTCCTCCACCAAGATCATCCACCAAGGTCTTCTTCGTCCTTTCATTGACACGTACTTGAACCGTTGGTATGAAATCTTGGGAGAATTCACCGATAAGAGGGAAGAATTTCAATAGGACCGTGCAATAATTACATTTATGACTAAAACTTTGCATTCTGAGTTACATTTACTTTAATTTTGAAAACAAAAATATGGACTTGGAATAAAAAATATGACATACAGAATTGTACTGTGGCACAAAATTATTCACTTATAATCCCGCCAGGGAAAAGTGGATGCAATCGATATTTTTACAAATCTCCTTTCAGTCTCCTTTTTGTCCATATAAATGGTATATATTAAAATATATATTTCATTTTTATATGTATTTAAAATATATTTTTAAAAAAACTTAGCATTCTTCCTCTTTGGTTCAACACATGAATAAGTTGCTATATTCTTGCAGAACTTTCTCAAACATCATATTTAATTGCTAATAACGTTCCATTATATTGATCTCAATGTAGTTGGGCAATCCCTAATAGGTTTTTTTGTTTATGTTTAAGCTCTAACTTTACGTATTAATGTTTCCCTATATTTATGATTAAGTTCTTAGAATAATAGTGGAATTAGAATTCATGAATCAAATAAGTAAATGTTCTTAACACTCCTAACAAAAATAACGTTAGAGCCTACATTTCATCAAATCTTCACCACCAATTGCTAATTTGATAAATTAAGTTTGTTTGACATTTCATTCAATAGGAAGGGATTGACATTTAAAATTTATCATCCATTTATATTCCTTGTCTTATGGATATCTTTTGTTTTAATATTTTCATATTTATTTATGCTACTGTATAGCATGTACACTATAGTATGACTTATGACATGCCATATACTAAATAGTATATATCATATATGAAGGTCTTACCATTTAAAACTTAGCAAGAACTTTATCTGCAGATAATAGGTATTGACTTACCCATGTGTTCATATCTCTTTGTATAAAAACCTTACAAATATTCCCTAAGACCAGGAAGTCTTCCATCAGAAAATTATAAGAGACTCTACTCCATAAGTGCAGTACACATCCATAATCTTATCCATAATCCAAAATTTTAAAAATACTCTGAAACTAAAATATTTTCATAAGAATTTTATAAAATTATTTGGAAATAAGTTTGACAAGAGCGTATATACTCACAAAATCTGTGGGGGAGGAATTTCCCGAAGTGATCTCATCCTTCTAATGGCTTCAAACTCCCCTGGCTGGGTGAAGTGATAACCCCTGCCACACATTCTTGGGGGGGGGGAGGTGCCTGGGTGGCTCAGTCTATTGAACATCCGAATCTTGATTTTGGCTCAGGTCATGCTTTGCTGGTTTGTGAGATCAAGACCCAGGTCAGCCTCTGCAGTGACAGCATGGGACTGACCTGCTTGGGATTCTCCTCTCTCTCTGTCTCTCTATCCCTCTCCAAATAAATATACTTTCAAAAAAGATGCCACATTCTAATGCCCACCACAAAAGGGGCTTTGTAGATGTGGTTAAGTATCTTGAAATGGGAAGGTTATCTAGAATCATCTGGATCAGAATCAAAGAAGGTGATGTAATGGTGAGAGTAGGCTGTTAAACCATAGATATTTGACCTTCCTACCTGGACGGCTTGAAGATGGAGAAGTCCATGAACTAAGGAATGCAAGCAGCCTCTAGAAGCTCAAAAAGACAAAAACAAAAGAACAACAACAACAACAACACACTCCTCTTGAGCCTCCAGAAGGAACACAGGCCTGAGTTCCACAATCCGTATCCTGCTTTCCATTTGACATCTCCACTTGAGTGCTTCAGAAGGGCTTAAGATTTAGCATGGTCCAAAGTAAACTGATAAACTGCTCATTTTCTTCCCTAAATCTACTTCTGTAGTTTACACATATTAGTAAGTGGCAGGCAAATGCATCTGGTCAACTCATTAGTTAGGAGAGAATCCGAAATGCATAGACATGACTCCCTCCTTTCCTTCATTCCCCTAATCCAGTCCATCTTTTAGTCATGTTGATTCTGCCCACGCATACTCCATATCCACGTACCGCTGTCTGTCTCCTTTTCCACCAGGCTAGACTAGACCACAGTAGACCACACCACTCATCATTCATGTGCACTTCATTTGTTCCTCTTCGATCTACATGCCCCCCAAGTAGTCTTCCAAATGCATTCCTCTGCCCTGTGCCCTTTAATTCATACCCAGTTTCCTTACCATTTGTATATTGGTATACAAATAACCATATAATCTACTTCCTGTGTACCTTCCCAATCCCATCCAGTGCGACTTTCCCATTCCTTATGAAGAGCCTAAAATTAAGGCCTCCATTAAGAGCAACCTCGGGCTGCACATAGCCCCGGTCCCAGTTCCAGGAAAAGCCTCAGATTGTTCAAGGCTAAAGCCATCCTCGGACCGCCCTCAGATCAGCTAATCAAAAAACATCCCTATGGTCTGAGTCAAGGCTGGGAATTGCAAACAGTTATTTTATACAAACCAGCCAATCTCTCACTGCTTACCTGAACCCCACGTGGGCCCTTTGAACTCACCTCATAATTGGTCATTTTCAAAGAATTCTTAAAAGTTATGATTGGGTATCACCAAAAGTAATGAACACCTCACAGATACTGAATAGTCAAAGCTGTTACCATGAGTGCTGTACAATTGTGATTGGTGCTTAGATGATGATGCTATACGTACTGTAGCACCCCCATCCCTTACTCCTTAAAAACCCTGTTCTCTATTGTTCTTCGCTTCACCTGCTGCCATGACACCGGTAGGCAGGTGAGCCCCTGCTCGAGCTTGTAATAAAGACCCTTTTGTACTTGCATTGGTGTCGGCTCCTTGGTGGTCTCTGGGGATTCGCGAATCAGTCACAACACTTATACTGGGCACTACCCACACTACCCATCTTCGTTCAGTTCCATCAGGATGCTATGCTCCTTTACACCACATGATCTTTCCCAATTCATCTCCTATTGCATAAATACCTTCACTCATTTACTGCCTCATAAACCCTCACTCATACCCTAAGTCAGCTTACATATTACAAACCCGTACTGTACTTCCATGGCCTTCTATTGTAATTTAAATTCCTTCTTACTTCTCTTGCAAATAATCTTGTATTTTTCTTTATAGCTTTTAGCTTAGCTTACAATTACATTTTGTGGATATTTTGACTTAAGCTATTTTTCCCTTTACTCGATTTTAAGTTCCACAAAGACAGGGGCCATGATTATTTTGGCTGACCGTGGTATCCTTTCCTGTGGCACAGCGGCTGTAGCATAAAATATGATCAATAAATATTTGATAAACAGAAATTGGGGCACCTGGGTGGCTCAGTCAGTTAAGTAACTGACTCTTGACTTTGGCTCCGGTTATTATCTCACAGTTCATGGGTTCGAGCCCCACATCAGGCTCTGCACTGACAGTGTGGAGCCTGCTTAGGATTCTCTCTCTCTCCCTCCCTCTCTGGCCCTCCTGTGCTCTCTCTCTCTCTCTCCAAATAAGTCAAATAAACTTTAAAAATATAAATAGAAAACAAAAATGGATCAATCAGGAGAAATTAACTTCTAATCTCAAATCAGTAGCTTTCTAGAATTCTCATTAGCCTCCTGAATAAAAATTTTGATATTGGAAAAGTGGGATGCCCAAATCTACATTTTAATATCTCTATAAGGATTAATTAAAAAATGGACGTTCGATGGCACTGGGCTGATGCACTTCTTGCCTGTCTCCTGCTTCCAATATTGCCTTTTGTCTACCCACTCTATCTTCCCTAAACATCTCCAGGCTCATTATCTGTGAATGTCAAATTGACATTGTCATATTACTTGCTTTGATTCAGATAATCCAGCTTTAACAAGCCTTCCTTTAAAAGGAAGACATGTTTCATTCTACAAAGCACTGTTTGTAGAATCATAACTCATAATTAAAGACAAAGAATATAGTGAAACACAGTGAAAAAGGAAGTCAGATTGGTTTCCTTGCCCACATACTCATCACAGCCTTGAAATTGGCTTGAAGCCTTGAGATCAGTATTCTGAGGAAAATGTCAATTCTGATACAAATCTGAGAACAGGCTGAACACAAGTTAAATAATTTTTTGCTGACCTTTAGGTGTTGATTAGTGAACATTCTTTCTGCACCCTAAATTAGTATGTTTCTGACAGTGTTTAGATTTCATTTAGACAAGCATTATAAAATTACATGCATTGCTCTTCATTTTCTACTTCTTATTGTGTAAAATTGACCCCAAATAGGGACTTCTTTCTCCTTCATTTTCCAGAGTATGCTACATTCCAAATTTAGGTGCAATTTTTTTTAAGCCTCAACTGAAAGAAGGTCTCCACTGAGTTTGAATTCATCAAGTTGTGCTGAAAGATGAATGTGGTTAGCTGAAACACGGGGTAAAATAACTACCTCCTTACAAGACTCGCCCTACAAGTGACCAAGGTGACCAGGGCACAGGTTTGCAGTGGATGATGAAGTGTAGAATTTCAACCGGTATCAACAAGATTCTGATTCCTATCTCCGTTCCTCTACACTAAATTCTAATAATTCGCATCATTATACCGATTTGTATGCAGACTTTCAAATTTGTTATTTGTTATATCTGTATTTTTAAAAAATTATTTTGAGTTAGATTCCTCCAATTCCCACTTCTTAGTGTTTCTGCTACATGAAAAGCCAGCGTCCAGTCTTTGCACTCTTTGAAGAGTCTCAAAGTTACTATATGGGGTATGAAAAATGATTTAAAAAAATATCACTGACTCAAAAGATTTTACTATCCTAGACATATACACATTGATGGTTTCGCTGCTTGTGTTCGGTCTCCCAATTCATACAAATACAATATCATGCTTTCTATTCCTCGTTGGACCCCAAATAGAATGTATTCTCTTCTAATCCGGAAAAGATGAAGTTTGAGCCTAAGTGATCACAGATTATGCATTCACTCCATGGCTACCATCTTCTAGGGTATATTGGTAGCACCTAGCATTTTACATTAAAACACAGTTATTTTCAACACATACCCGCCTTTCAAAATTTCTGATTAGGAGAACATTGAGATACATTACCAGTAGGTATGACCCACTTGAACATTCCCTTTTTTCTTTGCTAGAAATAAAAACAGAAGTCTTTCACAATGACTTGTAAGCAAAGATCTGGTGCTATTTTAATGCAATTTTTATTTTAATGTAAATTTTATTGACTTTTATCTTAATGTAACTTTTACTGAATTACTCAATAATGAAATTTTTGACTGAACGTAATTTTTACTTAATTCTTTTAATATTTGCTAAATTTTTCCTGAAGTAATGTAAATTTTACTGAATTTTATTTTAATGTAACTTTCTACTGAATTACTCAACAATGAAATTTTTTACTAAACATAATTTTTTTACTGAACTACTCAGTAATGAAATACCCAGTATTAAAATGTAAATTTTACTGGTGTTTATATACACTTGTGTGGATAAATCATAAATGTATAACTCCATGAACTTTAAATTTTTTTTAATGTTTATTTTTGAGAGAGACAGAGTAGGAGCAGGCCAGGGGCAGAGAGAGAGGGAGACACAGGATCTGAAGGAGGCTTCAGGCTCTAAGCTGTCAGCACAGAGCCCGACACGGGGCTTAACCTCACGAACTGTGAGATCATGACCTTAGCAGAAGTCAGATGCTCGAACAACTGAACCACCCAGGCAGCCCTTGAACTTTAAAGGAAAAGTATAGCAGAAAAAGTATATTACCAACACTTTAGAATTCTCTCTTGTGCCTACGCCTAGTCATTCTGCATAATCCCCTTCCTAAAAGCAACTATTTTTTTTATTACCTATATTGCCACAGATTATTTTTACCTCTTTGGGAACATTTAGATAAATGGAGTTGTACATCATGTTTTCTTTTTGTGTCTGGCCTCTTTTGATCAACACTATATTTGTGGGATTTATTCATATGCTGTCTGTGGACACAGTTCACTTATTTTTATTACTATATAGTATTTTCTCCTGTGAATACACCATAGGTTTATTTTGGTGCACATACATATGGATTTCTGCTTCTGGATCATAAGCTATGCATACATTTTTCCACACTAGATATTGTAAAATTATTATCCAAAGTGATTATTTGTCGATAAGTTTTCTTCCTTACAGTGTGAATGAGAAGTCCAGAATTCTACATTCTTATTAATACCTGCTAGGATTTTATTTTGTTTTCTTTTTTCTTTTACCTATAATATGGTGGATGTAGAGTTGAATTACACTGTTACACTGACGATCCCCAATGAAGCCTATCTCCTGGTATTCATGCCAATTGTATCCCCTCCCACGTGGACTGGGGTTCTGGCCGTGTGACTGGATTTGGCCGGTTGGTCCTTAACAAGAGTGATATAAAAGAAGACTTTGCCAACACTTGTAAACCCTTGGAATGCTTGATTGTGGAATGTTCCATTTTGGATATAGGTTTCCATTCTGACAGGAACCCAGTAAGCCATGCATGTGGAGGGTCTCTGTGGAGTAGAGCCGAGGCCTTTGGTCACAGTCCCACATGTGCTCCCGGTCAGCCTCAAGTACCAGTTACTAGCACTGTGAGGGACACCATTTTGGAAATGTCAGAGGTTGCTAAACACAGCCACACCACCTAAAGCAGAACTCTGACCAGTCAAGTTACAGAATTATGAATAATAATAAATTTTTGTTGTATTAACTCATTAATTGCAGTGTTAGTAATAAGTAGCTTAAACAAAAACTCTCATCTAACTGGTTTTAATGTTAATATATCCATTGATGAAAAATGTTGATCATCTGTTTTCTGTTTTTGGCCAAGTCCCAATTAATCATGTTGCTTAACAAGCTTACCACAGATGACATAAAGTAACAACCATTTCCTTACAGTCACTGATTTTGTGGGTCAAGAAACCAGACAGAACACAACTTCTGCTATTCAATATCTGGGCCTAATTTGGAAAGGCTAGAATGGCTGAAAGCTAAAAACATGTAAAGACTCCTTCCTCACATGTCTGCATATATTCAGATATGACTTTATTCTCCTTTATTTCTTAATTTGTTAAATTGCATTGGTTGACTTTGAATATAAAATCAACCTTACATTCCCTATATAAATCTAACTTGGTGTTGATGTATCATTCTTTTTAACATAGATGGATTTTTTTTTTTACAAATAGTTTATTATCAAGTTGGTTTCCATATAACACCCAGTGCTCATCCCCACAAGTGCCCCCCTCCATGCCTATCTCCCCCCTCCCCCCACATCCATCAGTCCTCAGTTTGTTCTCAGCATTCAAGAGTCTCTCATGGTTTGCCTCTCTCCCTTTCCCCCACCATTTCCGCCCTTCTTCTCCCCCACGGTCCTCCATTAAGTTCCTCCTAATCCTCCTATACGTGCAAACATATGATATTTGTCCTTCTCTGCCTGACTTATTTCACTCAGCATAACACCCTCAAGGTCCATCCACGTTGCTACACATGGCCAGATTTCATTCTTTCTCATTGCCTTGTAGTATTCCATGGTATAGATAAACCACATCTTCTTGATCCATTCATCTGTTGATGGATACTTGGGCTCTTTCCATGTTTTAGCTATTGTTGAGAGCGCTGCTATGAACATTGGGTTACATGTGCTCCTATGCATCAGCACTCCTATATCTCTTG